>NW_024096859.1:1150000-1400786 GCF_016545835.1 Crotalus tigris | reverse complement strand
GCGATTTCCCTTGCAACCTCTTTGCTGATGCCCAGGTTGGGCAGCTGGCAACATAACTTTCTATGTCCTTTTTTATTGATGGCCACCAAAATTGCCGTTTAATTAAGTGTAAAGTTTTTACAAATACAAAATGCCCTGCTGATTTTGTGTCATGGCAAAGTTGCATGAAAGTTAGTCTTTGAGTTGTTGGTATATATAACTTTTCCCCTACCCAAGGCAATCCGTCTCTCATTGTGCACACATGTTTGTTTTTCTGGAACCATTCATCTGTTTCCAAACTTTTTCTGAATTCAATCCCAGTTTGGCTGTCCAGTTGTGGTTTTATTTTGGCTTGGGTTCTTGTGGTTACTGGTGCTGCCAGTTGTGACTCTGACATTATTGGTCTAGAGTCTGTGGTTCGTGCGCTGTTATATTGAGGCATGCGAGATAGTGCATCTGCCAGGAAGTTCTTTCTTCCTGGTAAATGTTTGAGCTTAAATTGGAACTGGTGAAAATGCTGGGACCAGCGGGCTTGTTTGGGATTGAGTTTCCTGGGAGTTTTCAGGGCTTCTAAATTTTTGTGATCAGTCCACACCTGGAAGGGGATTTTGTTGCCTTCCAGGAACTGTCGCCACGTGAGTAATGCCCAACGTATCCCATAAGCCTCCTTCTCCCATACGGGCCAGCGCTGTTCTATTTCCGTGAGTTTCTTGGATGTATATGCACAGGGTTGCAATACTGCATCATCATTTTCTTGTAATAGCACAGCCCCCACTGCCAAATCACTTGCATCTGCCTGTATTATGAAGGGTTTGTCCATGTCTGGGTGCCTTAGTACTGGTTCGGCAGAAAAAAGTCTCTTTAGTCTCTCAAACGCTGCTTGGCACTCCATTGTCCATTTTAGTGGCTGGCTAGGTTTTACTGAGTATGTTCCCTTCGTTTTTAGTAAGTTAGTGAGGGGCAAGGCTATCTGTGCAAATGAGGGGATGAATTGGCGGTAAAAATTTGCAAAGCCCAGGAAACGTTTGTAGTTGCCTTTCTTGTGCGGGGTGGTGCCCATTCTAATACTGCTCTGACTTCTCTGGGTCATTTCAATGCCCTGTGGGGATATGCGATAGCCTAGGGTAGTCATCCCTTTCATGGTGGAATTCGCATTTTGAGAGTTTGGCAATAGGTGAGCGGCTCGCAGCTTCTTTAAAAAACCGCTCTAGACAAGTTTGACGTGTCTCTTTTGTTTCGGTTAAAGATAAGAATGTCGTCCAAGTAAACAAGGACCCCCTTAAACAGTGACTACCTTAGAAGTCATGATTATTGCATAAAAGACTGCAGGGCCCCTTGCTAATCCAAATGGCCAAAGGACTTTGAATGCTCAGCACCCCATGGGGCAGTTAAAATGAGTCTTCATTCGTCCACTCCTTGATTTCTTACTCGATAGTAAGCTTCCCTTAGGTCTAGTTTAGAAAAAATTGTCCCTTTCGATAGGTGTGACAGCATGTCTTTCATGAGGGGCAGCGGTATAGGTTGCTTTCACTGATTGTATTCAGGGCCCTATAATCCACGCATAAACGTAAAGAGCCATCCTTCTTCTCTCTAAAAAGGACCGGGGAAGCCACTTTAGGCTTGGCTGGCTCAATGAACCCTCTCTCCAGGTTTTTTTTTATAAATCTTTCCATTTCCTCCTTCTCCTTTGGGCTCATGGAGTATAATCTGGGCTTCGGGAGTTTTGACCCAGGCTTGAATTCAATGGTACGTCGTGGTCGGTGGGGGGAAGTATCGCCCTCTCCTCACTGAGACTTGCAGGAACGGTCCCTATATTCCTCTGGTTTTCGTTATATCTTTTTCCTCTCCCATGGATGCTTTTTCTATTCTTGATTCTGGTAGCCCCCCTTGGGATTTTAAGTTCATAGGGTCCCCCTTCGGGAATTTGATTTCTGTCGTCCTCCAATTTACCCAGGGGTTCCATTTTTTCAACCATTCCATCCCTAGAATCATTGGGCATTCCATACCTGGGTCACCACAAACGTTAAGTCCTCTTCATGGTTGCCCAGGGAGAGATGTATTGGCAAAGTGGCTAGGGTAGCTGGCACCCCCCCTGCTATGGATCCATCTAGCTGGCCAAATTAGATTGGTTGTTCCAGTCTCCTGGATGGGATGCCCAGATTCCCCACTAGTGTTGGGCTAATGAGGCAGCGGGTACAAGCCAGATAGTCTATTAAGGATTCACCTTCACAGCTTTCGCCGGCATGGGGGATTAATATAGTCCACTGTTTGAAGCTGGGTGTGATGCATCTCCACTTACCAGGGTTTCGCCTCCGAGCTGTCATCTTGAGGCATCCACGGCCCTGTGGTGTTAGGATGGAGTCCTTCACTTTGGTGAAGCAGAGGTGGGGGTTTCTGCAATTTCATCATTATCATGGCCGTTTCTTTTGGCTTAGCTGAATACTTTCCTGTTTGTTGATTGGGGATCTGTAGGGGTTCTCGCTGGGGGGCCTTGAGCGGCCATTCTACAGCGATTGCCCTTATCTTTCCGCACTGAAACATCTCATTTGCTTCTTGGCTGTTACGAGATTTCACGGTTGCGTGTGTCAGCTCAGGCGGTGGGGGCGGCTCCATTGTTTTTCCTCGGCGGTGCCTCTTCCCATATGTCGATCTCTGCTTCCTCTGCCAAGACGTACCAGTCCTCAAGGCGATGTGGGTCCCCTCGGGGCAGGCAAGCATCATATAGATCATAGTTTAGTCCGTCTTTGAAATGGCCAAGGAGGATGTCTTCTGGCCAATTCAGTTTGCTGGCAATGGCCCGGAATTCTTGGGTATACTCAGCCACTGGGCGTTTGCCCTGCCTCATCGTTGTTATTCTTTCACGGGCGTTGCGATCAGCCAGGGGGTCTTCAAATCGTCTTCTCAAAGAGGACATGAAACGGTTGAAGTTACTGAGTTCTGGGGCATTGGAGTCATGCAAGTTCACTACCCAATCCGCAGCTGGTCCTTCCAGGGCAGATTGCACGATCCGGATGCGGGCTTTGTCGCTGGGAATATCCTGCCCATATTCCTCCATGTAGCTGAGGACTTGGGTTAGGAAAAACCCCAAGCGTGTTGGCTCCCCTTTGAATTTCACTTCCACCGGTGGACGTCTTGGAATGGATCGGTGCCTCTGTTGTGGGTGGTAGTGCCTTCCGTCCAGGATTGCCATCTGTGGTCCCGGTTTGAGAGGGGGTGGGAGTAGATCCTGGATCAGTAGATGTCCATGGGGTTGCTGCAGGTTACCACGTTCCCCTCGGTGTCTCTCCCTTTTGCGGCTCCGGAACTGGGGCAGCAGTAGCGGTTCAGATTCTCCTCTTCCTAGGGAGCTGAGAGTTATTCTTCATCAGGTCAAAGCTTTCTCTAGGATCCAGTCTGAGTACGGATGCAAGGCTTTCTCTCCCTCTTCACGTGCGTGCAGGGATTTCTCCATCTCCTTCTTCCATTCTGGTTGCTTGGTCCCCCGTCTCAGGGTCACCTTTCTTGATTCCTTTCCCCACTCACTTTTCTTTCCAACGCCCATCGACCAGCGAGGCTTGTGGTCCTGTGTCTCCACCACTTCTTCTCCTGAGGAATCTGGCCTCTCGGATCCCAACATCTGGCAAGGTTCCAACTGGGTCAGCGGCTCTCTTTCCAGGGAGTTTTCCCCTCTCTTGCTCCATTGTCTGACATGGTAAATTTTTGCAAAATCCCCGGCAAGGGTCTCTTCCTTCCAGGTGGATTAATTGCAAGTCCTGTCTAATGTGAGGACCCACCCACTTTGCATCTTAAGAAGACAGCAACTCTTGGAATAATTCTTCCAACAGGAACCTTTATTAAGAGAAAATGGTTGCAGGCATGCTAGACAGGACTTGGGGTTCAAGCTCTCCCATTCAAGGTTTTAAGGGGTTCCCCAGTAGTCCCACCCAATCAACCCCCCTTCCAGTGATAGTTTCAAGTATCACCATTCCATCCCCTTTCTTCTTCCGTCTGGATGGAGACTTCAGATAACTACATGAAAGGCAATTACTCTTCTTTGATATGTTAAAGCTTAGAGGCCACAATAAACACCCATTCAGTTCTTTGAAGTGTGCTGAAGGAAGTGAGGGCCATAAAGCCCCTTTGCTCTCCCCCTTTTCTCCCTCTTATGGCAGAATCCAGAGAAGGCAGAATTGGGAGTTTCTATGTTTGATAATTAATGATGAAATATAATTGGATTCTGACAGATTGTCATGGAGAAAATTTTATCTATAAGTAGTCCTTGACTTATGACCATTTATTGAACAATGGTTCAAACTTATGATAGCCTTGGAAAAAGTAACTTGCAACTTGTATTCACACTTGCATGTGATCACAATTCAGTCACCTGGCAACCTTGCATTTACAAGTGGTTGCAACAACCTGCAGTCATGTGATTACAGTTTGTATTTGTTTTTTGTTGATTTCTGTCAAAAAATATGCAATGTGGAAGCTGGATTTGCTCCATGACCCTGTGATTTGCTTAATGACTGCTGTAGAAATGGTTCCTACTCAATGTACGACTGCAATGACTTAGGATGGATATTCCAGTCCCGATTGTGATCATAAATTGAGGACTACCTGTATATGGTGGCTAGGAACCAAATTACCTGATGGCACATAATCAATCAATCAATCTGTACAGTCTCATGTATATGCTTAGGGGAAGAAACATACAAAGCATGCATTCAGACATGTCAACAATACTATAATTTCCTGTTGAGGCTGGTTGGCAAATTGTTCCTCCACCTGCAATGTGGATCATTTTTCAGGATTATTGTGAAGATTGTAACATGGCATATACAAGGGACTTCATTCAAAAGTGGGAAGTGTGAGAATTATACATTAATGGAAAGTCGAGAAATATATGGATTTCACCTATAAGGTATATAAGACTTTATTTTTAGCCTTGCATATATCTTGAACTTGTCAATAATAAAATATATGTTGCAAAGCACTGAAATAATCAAAGGGCAATAAAATTAACATGCATTTTTACAGATGCAATATTATTTTTGATACTGCTCCAAACTGTAGACTATTTTTTATTTGAACAAACCTTGTTTTCTTGAGCTTTTGACATATGGCATGCTGAATAAAAATACTGGAGATTCAGACACATCAAGTTCCTTCTAAGAACTTGCTTGTTCTATCACTGCATCCATGGCTTTCCACTTTTCAACCTATAATTCGAAGAAAAGGCCAATGAAAGTTTTCCAAAGCTATTTCCCTGGTTGATCCCAAGACTTCACAACCCTGGATGGAATGAAGACCTTTGAAATAAGTGAGAACAATTTGCAGGAAATCAGGAAAAAAAAACAGATAAAAAGTATGATATTCAGTGGGTTGAGAAAAAAAATAGTATTCTTATTATTAAATTTGGCTGCATGCAGTGCATGCATTCAACAAACATATCTTTTCTAACAGAAACAAATCAAGCCCAACTTCAGCGCTCAGCCCAGATCCAGCTTCTGTTTCTGTGCTTGAAAATAATAAGTTTCCAACTTTTATTAAATTCCAGACTTAACTTTTTAAAATTAGCTTCAATTCCCCCCTATGCACCTGAATATTAACCCAAAGCTGATCAACACGCTTTCTAAAATTTACTTTTAGATAACATTAGTACAAAAATGTAAAAACTCTGTTTAAAAAAAATGAACATGTGTCTTTAAAATTAACCTGACTGCAATATCAATGCAGCCTCTCTCTCTCTCCTTTAATAAAAAAAAGCTGGCTTTTAAAACTGGATCCCATGTTCCGTAACGCAAAACGAACTTTTTACTCTGATATTGTTCTGAATGTGACACCTAGTCATTGAAAATCCTTGGGTGCCATCCGTATGGGGCTGCTTGCAGAAAAAAATCCGGTGGGTGACAAGCTGTTGCCATGGTTTACAAAGAAAAGGGCAGTAGTCTGAACCCGCATCACAGTCGTTTTTTTCTGAGCTTTCCACAAAGTTCAGCGACTTCTGCATAAGCGACTGAGTAGTGGCAAACAAAACTAAGTGATGCTCCTTTACAAGCTTTTGGAGAACCCACACGCATCTTTTTAGGTTTGCTTCCTGCAGATTCAGGTTATCTCCCCCGTTGGCCCGGTCTATCCAATAAAAAGCTGATATACTGTCTATAATCAAGAGGGACAGGGAAGGGTGTGACGAAAACATGCTTTCCAGAGAGTAAAGACTGAGCAGCATCTGAGAACTGCTGTGGCAGTTAATAAGAAAAAACCTCTCCAGACAGTGCTTGATGGTGGCCTCGGTGCCTTGAGATGACAACCTGTATTCCAGGATGGTCACTAAACGCAGCATGTCAAAATGGAAGTCCGTATCAATAAAGAGCACGCCAACTTCCAAACCACCTCTTGGTTTTGGAAGAAGGCAGCGAGCAATGAGATGATAGAGCATTTCTGTTTTTCCCGTTCCTTCTGCACCATGGAATTCAACAACGTCTCCTGGGGAGCAGTGAAGAGAAGTGTGGTCACATACAATGAATCTGTCCTTTTCCAGTTATTTTTTTTTCTTCGTTTCAAGTCTCACACTTCACATGTAATTCAAACTAAAAACATATGGAATCTTCTGATTATGGACAGCTCCAATCCGGCATAATTAGTTTTGCACTTCCTGGTTTTACAGGAATTAATCAGGAGTAAGTAGCACTATATACAAGAAGATAACTCCAGGGCAAAAATGGAGGAGCAAACATTTGTACATTTATATTTTCTAGAGCTTCCCAAATCGTTATCCAATCTCCAGTGTTCTTATTAAAAACAAACAGACAAAATTGAACATTTTAAAACTTACTGGAAACTGCCAGCTGACACAGGAGAATATAATAGAACAGATTAATGGTCACTCTGTAACCACAGAGAGTTTCTTTAAATTTTCAAAATGTGTTAATTTTTAGAGTTAGAGATTGTGTTTTTGGAAGAGAAGAGATTTGTACTACAGGTAGTCCTCGACTTACAACAATTCATTTAGTGACTGTTCGAAGTTACAATGGTATTGAAAAGAGACTTATGACAATTTCTCACGCTTATAACCACTGTAGCAACCCCATGGTCACAAAATTCAGACACTTGCAACTGACTCACATTTATGACCTTTGCAGGGTTCCAAGGTCAAGCAATGACGTTTTGCAACCCTCTGCCAAGCAAAGTCAATGGAGAAGCCAAATTCACTTAACAATCACAATACTAACAACTGCAGTGATTTACTTAACAACTATGGCAAGAGAGGTCGTAAACTCACTTAACCACAGAAATTTTGGGCTCAATTGTGGTTGTAAGTTGACAATTACCTGTATCTCAAATAGTATACATTGGCTGAATATGCAAAGGAGCATATTTGCCAGGAAAAGTATATAATATTTTTTTTCCAAACCATAAATGGGATATCCTTCCTCAGGAAACAGGCATGGTTCAAGAGTTTTCAGAGAACTTCGACCCTCAAGACGGGCAATCAGCTTTGAAAAAAAAAAAGGCAAGTCGTTAGATACCATAAATATGTCAATGCACTAAATTTGCAGACTTTTGTACTAAGATAATATGAATTCAGTGATTTCACAGTAACTTAAGTGTCTACATTGTATATGTATATAATTAATTTTAAAATTCCAGACATGCTTCAACGACCTGTTCACAGAAAATTATGTTTTTTATAACAGGTAGTCCTTGACTCACAACTGTAATGGAGATGCCCATTATAGTTGTAGTGACATGGCTGATGTCATGGTTCCAACAGATGAAACTCTTCAAAAGAGCTTCGAGGCATTGTTTACTTTAAAGAATCTTTTATTCAAGAAAGTATTGGCACTACATAGTTGAAACCAAAAATTACATTCCCTTCCCCTGGATACAAAGTAACAAAGCACAATTCCCTCCTCCAATAAACTGTCATAAATCATGTTCCCCAATTAGCTTGAAGCACGGGCTTTCTCCCCAACTCTCCAGCCCACCAAAACTCTATCAACTCTGAGCCCAATGACCTTGGGTTCCCACGGTTGAGTTATTATTATTATGACTAGCTGGGCTCTCATCCACATTCCCCCTCTCAGCATCAACTAACTCTAAAAGCAATAGAGAAAAATGGCTGCATTTCCATTTGTTGTCAAAGCAAGAACTTCCAATGTTAGCAGCATTGACAACTGACCCATGTGACTAATTGATTTTATGCATTTTTTTTTTGCGGTGATTGTTAAGCAAATCCATTTTTCAGTATGGGCATTTTTGCCAAAAACTATTAAGTAAATCCAAAACTTTGTAAATTATGATAAAATGACCAAGGGATGCTGCAAATGACATAAATGCAGGCTGGATGCCAAGTGCCAAATGCAGCCACATGATTGCGAAGAGTATTTGGCAGCGGCTATCAGAAATCCAGAGTTAGGTTTTAAATATCTTTTGGGGCAGTCTGTTGCAACTTCAAATGACAGCCAAATAAACAGTTGCAAGTTGAGGATTACCTGTAATCAGTGTTTCCTAACATATAAGTTTATCTTATTTCTTCATTTTACTAAAATTGCCCAAAGCAAGTACAAGACTTGCTACTGCAATTTAAAGACAATTTAATGGTTTTAAAACTAGCATCATTATATTGTATTGAGGAGATCAAGTATATAGAAAGTGCCAGAATAACAGCGATCTTAAGGAAGACACAACATTTAGCCAGAATCACAGGTTCTTTCTGGAAAGACCTTTCCTAATTTCCTATTTTGAAATGTTAATGGTAAAACTAGGTTTTATAGGAAGTATTGGGCCGTAAAGAAAGGCCACCAGCATTTCTCCTTTAATCCAGCTTCCTGGTAATATAAAACTCCAGTATTTTCCTAATCTTGGAAGATAAAACAACTTCTAAATTGGAGAATGTTTTAAATTGTACATTAGGCAAAAAGACTAAAATGAACTCGAATACCATCAGTTGGGAATGAATGGGCTTCCAGATTCTCCCATAATTTGGTCCAGGATACAGAATCAAAAGTTGCCTTAAGAGCTGTAATGGTAGCATGCAGTAATACCACATTGTCGGTTGAATATTTTTCAACTAAGTGCTGTAGGACCAGTAGTGCCTTTACCTTCTGCCATCAAATTTCCCTGACACAACCAGTTCTTAAGTTTGTCTTGGAGGTGCTTAGCTTAAAGTTTATTGATTATGTTAAGTACCTGACCCGAACAGGTAGTCCTCGGCTTACAACCAAAGTTGACCCCAAAATTTCTATTGCTAAGTGAGACAGTTATTAAATGAATTTTATCCCATTTTAGGATCTCTCTTGCCAAAGATCTTAAATGGATCGCTGCAGTTGTTAAATTAGTAACATGATTGTTAAGTGAATCTGACTTCCCCATTGACTTAGCTTGTCAGGTCACAAAAGGGGATCACATGACCCCGGGACACTGCAACCATCATAAATATGAGGTTGCCCATCGTCTGAATTTTGATCACGTGATTGTGGGGACACTGCATCAGTTCTAAGTGTGAAAAATGGTCATAAGTCAATTATTTTTAGTGTCGTAACTTCAGTCACTAAATGAACTGTTGTAAACCAAGGACTATCTGTAGATAGCAGAGCTGTTGCTCTATTCCCTCTTAAATCTATAAGTATAATTGTCAGCTCCCAGTCCCTGATGAACAGCAATGCCAGGATTAAAGTCCACTACATTATATTATTCTCCAGAAATCCTGGAGCAAGAGAGACAGCTTCAGCTGCCGATGTATGTGTTCTTTTCTCCTTAATCTTGAGGCTGATTGCAACATTCAGTTTCCCATTAATTTTCAAGGGAAATCCCATTATCTCCCCATTAAGGGAACTAATTCCACAAACTATAAAGGTACGCATGGCTGCTAATTTCCCTTGGACCAGAAAAGAGCATAATCTGCAGAATAAACAAAACTTCTAAAATAGTGGAACCACCAACTTCAGCTGCACTTGTAAATTACAAATTGTTTCAAGGGCAGAGACATGTCCCAAGTGACTTTTCTTTTCCTAGACATGCAGGCGTTTAAAAAATACAGTGGTACTTTGGTACTCATCGTTAATTGATTCCGGGAGGTTGCGATGGGTACCAAAAATGATGAGTATTAAACAAGTTTTTCTCATAATGAGTCACAAGGCAGCCAACACTGACAAGTTTTAGCTTGTGCTGGGTACAAACAAACAATGAGTACTGGGACAAAGTTTTCACATCAAAATGCACTGAATATCAAATTTGATGAGTTTCATAGCAGTTGAATACCAAGATACTACTGAAACATCCTTCCAATTTATCTGAACTTCAGTGTAACTTGTTCACTTTCATCAGAGCCAAACAAATTCAAAAGAAAAACATTTCTGATTTTTCAAACTGCTACTAATCCTTTCAGGGTCTTTAAATACATATTAAGGTGAAAAATGTAGACAAAATTGAATTTGAAAAGCAGAATTCATGGCCTATTTTCTTTGTTTTCTGGACATATCTTGTTTTTTGTTTGCAACTTTCTTTCTGAGGATAAAGTCTTGGAGAACTCAAATACTTGAAAACTTGTTGGGTCTTTTATGGTGATGCTAATCAAATTAACTGTCTAAATATGGGAAATTAACTGTCTAACTACAAATCAATATTTCAAGATGAAATTGCACCGTCTTCCATTAGCCATCAGACACAAATTATTGCAACCCCAAGCTCAAATGGTAGCTTGTTGTGAATGATAACCAGTCCTCCAACTCTTTCTGGAAGTTGCAGATCTGCAAGATACACAACCGTTCCAAATGAAGGCAATATTTAGGCATTTGGCAACAAGCACAGTCATATATGCAACTGAAGGTCAAATGATTTTTAAGTATCCATTTTTCTAACACCCTGGCTTTGCAGACAAAATGGCCCATTTATTTTGGACCGTAAGCTTCATGGCATTTAACAAGAAATCCTTGGAAAACACACCCAGGGAGCTAATGCAATATGGATTTTTGTGTCAGGTCAGTGGTTCTCAACCTTTTTAATACCGCAACCCCCAACCGGTCGTAAGTCGAGGACTACTCAACCGGTCGTAAGTCGAGGACTACTCAACTGGTGCAGCACCGTTTGCAGAATGGGACTTTTGGCGGGCTCAGCAGGGCAGAGACAGCCTGGACAATTCCTATTGGCTTTTGAAAGCCAATAGAATTAGACTCTATTCAAGAGAGTCTATTCTATTGGCTTTCAAAAGCCAATAGAATAAAAGGGAGCAGCACAGCTAAGGAAAAGGGGGGAAAAAATGGCGGGCTGCGTTGTTTGGCGACCCCCGTGAAATGGTCGTTCGACCCCAAATGGGGTCCCGACCCACAGGTTGAGAACCACTGTGTTAGGTGGACAAGTCTCTCAATTTAATGGGATGCTTTGTTTTAATATTTCATATCTCCTGAGATTCAAAAAGATAGAAATGGACATGTTCCCATCACATGGCAAGTTGTTACACATCTGTGTAATATTTTTGATCCATAATCATGTCGCCGAGTTTATTTTTGCTGAAGTTTAATTTATTTTAGTAATGACTTTTTAAAAAGCAAATATCAAATAATTAAGTTTCAGCTCTTGCCGTTCGCTTCTCTATGGGAGGATCAGTGATGAAAACCTTTTGTACTTTAGAGCAACGGTGTAATTATTTTTTATTGCAGCTTTCCACTTTCAATTTCCACAGAAAGAATTTTGACAAAGGAAAATATTGAACCTTAGGACAGAAAAAATTCAGCTAACAAATAAATCAGTCTTCTCAACCTTTGTCTCCAAAAAGGTTGGACAGGCCATAGAATGGGAATAACTTGGTGAAAGAATGCACATTCTGGAGAAAGGTACATTCCTGAGGATGGGCTCCAGCATGAATCCAAAAGCTTGGAGGACGTCCCGTTGACTGACTCAGACTGGATCCAGCAACATTATCCTGGGACACTTATATTTTGCCTTCATTCAAAATGCATATTCTGTCCATGTAAGACCCAAATTTACAATATTACATTATATCTCCAATTAAAAGATTAAAAGATCAGGTGGCTAGTTACAAATAAGATTCGGAGGCTCTAAAATACCAGCATTTTTTTAAAAAAAATGCTCTTGAATTGAGCTTAGTTTTTGCTTATTCTATATCCATGTAATTCTTTTGGTAATGTAGACATGGTTCCTCATTATCTTTTTTCCAGGATGTTTTTAAATTTTCCAATCTAGAATACAGCTCTGAGGTTTCCTGGTGGTGTTCTATAAAGCAGGGACAAAGGGAGGGCAGGAAGGAAGGGAGGGACAATGGAAGGGAGGGAGGGAAGGGACAAAGAGGGAGGGAAGGAAGGGAGGGAGGAAGGAGGAAGGGACAAAGGGAGGGAAGGAAGGGAGGGAGGGACAATGGAAGGGAGATAGGGAAGGAGAAAGGGACAAAGAGGGAGGGAGGGAAGAAAGGAAGGGAGGGAGGGACAATGGAAGGAAGATAGGGAAGGAGGGACAAAGGGAGGGAGGGAAGGAAAGAAAGAAGGGAGGGAGGGAGAGACAATGGAAGGGAGGTAGGGAAGGAGGAAAGGACAAAGGGAAGGAAAGGAGGGAGAGAAGGAGGAAGGGACAAAGAGGGAGGGAAGGAAGGGAGGGACAATGGAAGGAAGGGAGGGAAGGAGGAAGGGACAAAGGGAGGAAGGAAGGGACAATGGAAGGGAGGGAGGGAAGGGACAAAGAGGAAGGGAAGGAAGGAAGGGAGGGAGGGAAGGAGGAAGGGACAAAAGGAGGGAAGGAAGGGAGGGACAATGGAAGGGAAGGGAGGGAGAGAAGGAGGAAGGGACAAAGAGGGAGGGAAGGAAGGGAGGGACAATGGAAGGAAGGGAGGGAAGGAGGAAGGGACAAAGGGAGGAAGGAAGGGACAATGGAAGGGAGGGAGGGAAGGGACAAAGAGGAAGGGAAGGAAGGAAGGGAGGGAGGGAAGGAGGAAGGGACAAAAGGAGGGAAGGAAGGGAGGGACAATGGAAGGGAAGGGAGGGAGAGAAGGAGGAAGGGACAAAGAGGGAGGGAAGGAAGGAAAAGGAAGGGAGGGACAATGGAAGGAAGGGAGGGAAGGAGGAAGGGACAAAGGGAGGGAAGGAAGGGACAATGGAAGGGAGGGAGGGAAGGGACAAAGAGGGAGGGAAGGAAGGGAGGGACAATGGAAGGAAGGGAGGGAAGGAGGAAGGGACAAAAGGAGGGAAGGAAGGGAGGGACAATGGAAGGGAAGGGAAGGGAGGGAGGGAAGGAGGAAGGGACAAAGGGAGGGAAGGAAGGAAGGAAGAGATAGGGAAGGACAAAGAGGGAGGGAGGGAAGAAAAGAAGGAAGGGAGGGACAATGGAAGGGAGGGAAGGGAGGGAGGGAAGGAGGAAGAGACAAAGAGGAAAGAAAGAAAGGAAGGGACAATGGGAGGGAGAGAGGGAGGAAAGGAAGGTGACCATGCCTCTCCCACCCTCTCCACCAGAGATTCACAGATCCCCCCCACAGGCACCCCGCAACCTGAGTGATGAGCTGGCCACGCCCCCTGGCCATTGACTTCGCTTGTCAAAAAGTTGCAAAAGGTGATCACATGACCCTGGGACACTGTGACCGTCATAAGTATGAATCAGTTGCCAAGCATCTGAATGTAAATCACATGACCCTGAGGATGCTGCAACAGCACTGTGAAAAATGGTCATAATTTTCTTTTTTCAGTGCCTTTGTAACTTTTAACAGTCACTAAGTGAATTGTTGTAAGTCGAGGGCTACCTGACTTTATCATTTTTTTCCTTTTTTTTGTTGGTGAAGTTTTTGACACCTTTCTGGGCGGCTGGTGGTACTTGGATATTGCCTTATCCTAAAAGTGGTACAATGGGTGAAAAGGTTGAAAAGCCTGCTATAAAGCACTAACCAAGGTAGATTTTGCTGATCTTCCCAATTCCAGACAAAGTTAACAAGCAGCTACAATCAAATGACTGACAGTTTGCCTTGGTAATTTTTTTTTTAAAAATTGCTTAGTTTCTGTTTTTCTAACTACTTTGCAAGTCATTCTTGCTATTTATTGTGGACTAAATTGTAGAACTCCACTATTATGGGCAATTGCCCTATAAGGGCTTGGGTATTTTGACAGAGAAAGAACAGGAAGTCCTTAAGTGCCGATGCAAATTATTATAATAATTTAAACACTAATGCACCTGTGTTTTGCATTCATGTTTACGCTCTGGTTTTTAAGGGAAAGTTAAGTGCAGTGATTTAGCATCATGCTGTGTGCACTAACATCCTGGAAGAGCCAGCTAAAAGAAATAAATAAAAAGACAGAAGCCATACCAAAGCCAACTATTGTCACCACAGTTTCAAGCAATATTAAATATTAATCTTCATAAAAGGTTGTACTTTTGATCACACTCTAAAAACAGATTTTTAAAAACTCTGCTGGCTGAATAAACTGCAGAATAAAAAATTCCACCTTCTTATCTGAGATCTTTTAATCTCACTTTTGCTGCAAAGAGTTCTAGGCAACATCACTTTTGCTTTCCATTATTGTCACTTTATATTTGAGAAGGGGTTCTGAGTGCTAGATTAAATTAGGAAAATAGGCAACCTAACAGAAAACTTGTCGACCATTTTAACAACTATTATAACCTCAAGGGCCAACCCTTGAGGTTTGTCATAATTCATGGCACATAAAAAAGTTTTTCAGCTGTCTCAAGAGTTGTAAAAAAAAAAACAATGAAACCAAACTTTAATAAACTTTGTGAGTTGCAAAGCAGAAAAATAAAAAAAATTGGGGACACAACTAAATGACAGACATCCACAGACAAATTGTTGATTTCTTAAAGCTCTTAAAGCCAGCCTGCTATCTGATGCAGAGTGAAATCAGCTCACATATTGTTGGGTAAAAAGCTTTAGGGTTTTTTCCAACCTGGATGGATTTAGCAAGGTTTTATCCAGTTTAAGTCCCTCTTCTTCTGTTCTTTGGGTTGTTTGAATGGCACATAAGAGGAAGACACAAACTTTGTACCAACAGCTTTACAACTGTTCTGTTACCTTTTCCATAGCTGCCTTTATTAATGTCCACACATCTTTTGCAGCTCTGTGTTTGTATAATTTCCATGCACTTTGCATCCTGTACTGCAGGCAGATATTTTAAAGCAGAATTTCTCAGTTTTAGCAACGTTAAGTTGCGTGGACTTCAACTCCCAGAATTCCCCAGCCAGCATTGCTAGGGAATTCTGGGAGTTGAAATCCATCCAGCTTAAAGTTGCTGAGGTTGAGAAGCACTCCGCTGACTTCATTTCCCATAATCCCCAACTACCCCGATGAAACTAGAAGGCCAATCTTTCTGGATGGAAAGCTGATTTAAAGCAAATGGACGGTTTTAGGGCCACATGTCCATGCAACAAGAACAAAAAGGGACACTGGAGATAAGTGAGGAAGGGCGAAAGGAGGTGAATCTTTCACAGCAAGATCACAGTGGAGCCTCCATTATCTGGAGCAGTATACCACTCCTCCATTAGGAAACGGTCTCAGTCTCCTCCCCTTCCCGCGCAGGAGCCGGCCAACCGGTACCTGCCTCACCTGGGCACCCGACTCCGACTTCGACAGCCCGTTGGTCATCGCTCAGGTCGGGAGCGCGCAAAAGCACCCCTACCGAAGTGGTCACTGACCACCCGACCTCAACGCCTCCAGCGCGCATGCGTCATCCCGCCATTCGAGCAGGCGCATTCCGCTCCTCAAGGCCGCTTTGCCAGAAGGATCTTGATTAGGGCTCTCTGCCTGACGGCCACGAAATTCTGCTCTGCACATGCGCAATGCGCACTCCGGCTCTCTTGCGCCCCCGTGCAGTTCATAGCGCTTTGCATTGGGTAGAGATTTTCATCTCGTCTCTTTTGCTGCAAGTTTTGTTAGGCGGCAGCCAAGAGCTACTAATGGTTGTGTATCTCTGCTGCCCCCTCGTGGTTGTGTACATTTGGCAGCCCAGACGACATCGAGAGATAAAGAATATTGCACTAAATGCTGTACTGTAGTGTACTGTACTATACTTGTACAGTACACTACACTACAGCATTTAGTGCAATATATACTTGTAATATCTGCAACATACTTTCACATTTTCTGTTCTTGTAAATCAATCTTGTTTCCCCAAGGCTGATGCACTCCTTCTTACATGGCCTTTTTTTTTTTTTTTAAGTTTTTAAAGACATCATCAACTGCATTGAACACAGATTTCTTAGCAAGGATGGAATTGTTGGTAGGATTTTGGTGCTACAAATCTAGCCAATGGACCTTTTGATCAGTGCTTTTCAAACCTAACAACTTTTAAGATGTGCAAACATTTAACTCCTAGAATTTCCCAGCCAACATGTATCAGTTTTGTTCTTTCCTGGAAATACTCTGTCATGGTCACTTATATCTTAATCAGTTCACATGTGACTTCACATACAACTATTAGTTTAGCAACAGTTCAAAGTTACAACTATGCTGAAAGAAGTGTCTTATAACCAGTCCTCATACTTAACAACCATTGCAGCATCCCTTCAGTCACATGGGCAAAATTCAGGCACTTGGAAATTGGCATGTAATTGTGATGTGATCACTATTTGCTACTTTCTTAGTCAGCTTTCAACAAGCCAATAGGGCAATCCAGATTCACTTAACAACTATGTGATTCACTTAACATGGCAAAAAAGGTCATAAAAGTGGACACAACTTACTTAAAAAATACCTTACAGTGGTACATTGGTACTCAACTGCTTTGAGACTCATCAAATTTGATACTCAATGCATTTTGATATGAAAATTTTGTTCCAGTACTCATCATTTGTTTTTTGCTCAATGCACAAGCTAGAACTTGTCAATGTTGACTGCCTTGTGGCTCACTATGTTATTCCTTATGGGAAAAATTTGTTTGGTATTCATCGCATCTCCCAGGACAAATTAATGATGAGTATTGAGGTACCACTGGGATGGAACTTCTGATCTGAATTGTGACTGTAAGTTAAGAACTACTTGTATTACAATGTGCTGCATAGGGGGCTTCCCTTGAAGATCACTCAGAATCAACTCAATTCATGTGGCTGCTCTGGAATTCAGAGTGTGGGCAATTGAGGGTGTATCCATTTATTTTCATACATATCTCTGCTGGGCCAGCTGTACTGGTTACCAGTAACCTTTGGAGTACAGGTCTACAACATATGTAGAAAAGGGGCGGTGCTTTGAACATGCAGTTACGGTGGCCATCTTGACTTTTTCATGCTTTCCCTGCAAACTCTCTACTATTCTAAAATAGTGCACAATCTATACCACCATCATGCCTTAATGAAATTTGAAAAGGATCATTGCAATTGTGCCCAGAGCTGATAATTTCTCTTGTGTCATGTTTCTGCTTTCAGAGTCAGAATCAGCTATGTATTTTAAGAGCCAACAATGAGCTGCATTTGCATGCAAAGCTGACTCCTAAGTTTAATTAAGCATGGTTTCCCAATTAGCCCTTATTTTATTTTTGTTTACCTGACCCTTTGCAGCAGCATCTACTCACATGGCTGGGTTTGCACGGTGCAGTAATTCATTATTTATGTTGAGCGAGCCCAGCCATAACTTTCAGACTAAAAATCTTAACCAAAACTCTTTGTTTGTCAACTGAGTGGTTCATATATCAGGCAGAAGCAATAAAACACAAAGATATGACAACAGATCAATTGTCAGCAGAAGCAGCTATAGGACTGAAGGGCAAGGAAGGGGTCAATGATGAAACATGCATTGAGATACATGTCAATACTAACCCTGTAATTTATCCATTTGTGTCTGACATCAGCAAGGCTGTTAAAAAAAGTCAGGATAATGGCTATGAGACCATGAGATCAAAGCACTGTCTTTTTAAACATGCATTATGTACATAAAATGATAGTGCTTTGATTACAGTTGTGGCTGCCATTTTGAAACATTCTCCAGACACCTCTGATGAGCTGCAAAACCAGAAGTCTTTGTGATGTTTGCCTTGTGATGCTAGAATAAACTCTTTCTTTCTTTTTCTTTCTTTCTTTCTCTTTCTTTTTCTTTCCTTTCTTTTTTTCTCTCTCTCTCTCTTTCCATTCTCTCTCTCTTCTCTCTCTCTTTCAGTTTGTATTGTATGCCAATAGTAAGTAGTACCCTCTAGAACAGGGGTGTCAAACTCAATTTCATTGAGGGCCGCATCAGCATTACGGTTGCCCTTGGGGGGCCGGGTAGGTGTGGCCAGGGTGGGTGCGGCCTACTTGGTGGGTATGGATGGAGTGGGTGTGGTCTACTGGATGAGCATGGCCAGCTCTACATTGTTCACGTCAAGGGTGCCTGTGGGGGCCTGGGAGTGGGACAGATCTGAGGGTCTCTGGCAGAAGGGGCTGGGACTGGGGCAAGCGCCAAGGCATGGTCCACTGGAAGAGCCTGCCGAAACCCCAAGCTGGGTATGTGAAGTAGGCGAGAGCCATTTGCTGGCCACTTACAGGCGATGGTGCATTTCTTCATTCCTCATAAAGGGTGACACCTCCCCAGCATGCACCCGGGGGCAGGGCCAATGTGACAGGGGCTGGTTCCTCGCTGGTTCCAGACTGCCTTGTGGAGCTAAGACTGAATGCATTTCAGCATAGATGGCCACCACAAAATTGTACGTTGGCTCCTGGCTGGCCTGGGCCAGGGCCAAAGCAGCGGGGGCCGTTGCTTTACTGTTTCCAGGATGGCTTCGTGGGCCACATGAAACCACTTCGCGGGCCGCATCTGGCTCCCAGGCCTTGTGTTTGACATGTCTGCTGTAGAGCACTGCAGTTCTTCCGAATAATTCAGAGGAGGTGCTGCATAGGTGCTGAACAAGAGACTCAGAATAAACCTTTCCTGGTTTGAGGGCTGTAAAGAGAAGTACCTTCAATAGGTTCTCCTGCTTAAATGGACGGGGGGGGGGGGGCTGGACTAGAAGACTTCCAAGGTCCCTTCCAGATTCTATTCTATTCTATTCTATTCTATTCTATTCTATTCTATTCTGTTCTGTTCTGTTCTGTTCTGTTCTATTCTATTCTATTCACAAACTTGCAAGATTCTGTTAATATAGCTTCATAATAAAGTAGAATTAGCTCATCTGGACATGTTTCTTGTCTGCTCTACCTAGTAAAGCAGAATGCTTACCTGGCAATGGCTAATATGCAATAAAATGTACAAGTAGCTTTTGACTTAGAACCGTTTAGTGACAGTTCGAAGTTACAACGGCATTTAAAAATGTTACTTATGACCGGTTTTTACACTTACAACCGTTGTGGCATCCCTATGGTCACATGATCAAGATTTGAGCACTTGACAACTGGAATATATTTAGGATGGTTACAGCATTGTGACATCATGAGATCGCCATGTGTAACTTTCCCAACCAACTTCCAATAAGCAAACTCAATGGGGGAAGCCAGAGTCATTTAATCATCACAGAATTCCCTTAACACCTGCAGTGATTTGCTTAACAAGTATGACCAAAAAATTCATAAAACGGGGGAAAGCTCACTTAACAACTGCCCCCCTTAGTAATGGAAATTTTTGGGTCAGTTGTGGTTGTAAGTCATGGATTACCCGTATCCAGTATTTGGAAGTTCATCAGTGTTTTGAGGGAGAAAACCAAAATGAACGGTGATGTTAGTTAGATTCAGCACTTCTCCAGTGCTGTCTTCAAAAACAAGCTCTTAATGGATTGTGGTAGTTAAAAAAGAAGACATGTATTAGATCAATACCTTTCCCCTGTCAGAACTGAGCCAGGCTCACATTTATTATCTGCTATATGGGACAGAAAATCAATTGTACCAGGTCATAAGAGTCTTTTGTTTCTGCCTCTCAGGGGTTCTCCTGCCAAATATGTGTTTTTGTAACAAGTGCTACCAACTACAGGGCTTGAGAAATATGCTGCTTCGGCAAACTGATTCATCCAAGTTGCTGCAGATCAAAGAAAACGCAGAAAAAAGGGGTGTTATGTGCTTAAAAGCTGATGTGGGCAGAGGAAAACCATATTAGCCTAGTTTTCATTGGGCTGCAAAATCTGATCAACATGATTGTAAGGGCCATTTTCAGCTACTGGCTGGTGTTTAGACAACATAGTTCGGATCATAAAATAGACCACCACTTTTAAGCCAACTCATTAGGCTGGTTTATGACTTGGTGGAAAATGTTCACATGACCATCTGGAAAATTGGGCTAATTGAGTAAACAATATGAATAGGTCATGTGAACATAGGTGGTCCTTGAATTACAACTGAAATTTAGCCTGGAATTACTGTTGGATGTTGTGCTGATTGTTAAACAAATCACTATTGAACCATGCCAAATGCAGGCCGGTTGGCAACACCCAAAATGAAATCACATGACCTAATCTGGTGCCCTGGGTGTCAAAACTCTGATTCCGGGTCATAAGTAGCCACAGCCCTAGAGACGTCTGTCCTAACATCAACTGGTTGCTAAGCAACTGGGCATAAGTCAGGGACTCCCTATGTATGTGTATATATGGCTTTACTATAACAAGCATTGCATTTCACATATTGTTTTTGTAATACATGATTCCTTTATTGTCTTTGTTTTGACTAACCCAGGGATATCTAACAAGGGGTCAAAAAGCCAATAGGGCAGTTGCAACTGCATAACACCCTCCAGGACCACCTCAGATACACCATAGGACAGGGGTCTTCAAAGTTGGCAACTTTAAGATTTGTGGACTTCAATTCCCAGAATTCTTCAGCCAGCCTGGTTGGCTGAGGAATTCTGGGAGTTGAAGTCCACACGTCTTAAAGTTGCCAACTTTGAAGACTCCTGCCATATGACAATCAACAGTATTATTAGCCTCCTGGAACCTGTGTATAAAAAATTAATATTGATAAAGAAAATTAAACAAGCTAGTTTCATTATTATCTTATATTCAAAGACTTTCCACTCTCAAATACATATGACCCAAACTCACATTATAGGTAATCCTCGACTTACAACTATTCATTTAGTGATCATTCAAAGTTACAACAGCAAAAAGCAACTTATGACTAGTTCTCACACTTAAAATTGCTGCAAGCCTTCCAATGGTTCCACGGCTCAAAATTTGGATGCGTGACCAATGGCATGTATTTATGACGGTTGCCTGGTAACCATCCCAGCCAGCTTCCGACCAGCAAAGTCAAAGGGGAAAGCCAGATTTTCTTAATGACTGCATGATTCACTTAACAACTGCAGTGATTCACTTAACAACGGTAGCCAAAAAGATTATAAAATAGGGCAAAACGTAAAATGTTCCAGTTAAAACTATTGTCTTTCCACTTATAATTTATATTTTCCAATCTATTATAGGGTAAGATTCTCTCTCCAATATTCAATAGACTTTTTGATGGTTGTTTTGGACTGTTGCCTGAGTCCATTTGCAAAATGGTTTTGTGCTTGATGTAAAACGAATGCTACTCCAGAATTCTTTTTGTAATCAATTATTTAGGGTTTATC
Organism: Crotalus tigris; assembly: GCF_016545835.1. Taxonomy (NCBI): domain Eukaryota; kingdom Metazoa; phylum Chordata; class Lepidosauria; order Squamata; family Viperidae; genus Crotalus; species Crotalus tigris. Next base: position 1,379,371 of record NW_024096859.1, on the reverse strand, counting down.
AACATTAACGCAAAACAAGGGAGAGAGGGTGAGAAAAAGAGACACATTGTGGCCCAAGATTTCGGCACAGTCTGGTCAAAAAGTCAAAGTGACAGTTGCAATGATTTAATCAAAGATCTGATTGTATTTATGAGTGTTGCATAAAAATTCACCATCTTTTTTTAACCGCACTCTGTACACACTCCTAATTGTAGCATATGAACCACGGGGATCAAACACTAACTTTCGGCTTAAAAAAGTGCTATATAAATTACAGCCAAGAAAACTACAAGGTTGTGCCCAGGAGTCAACCATCACTCTATGGATAGTCCCCAACCTATGACTACAATTGGGACCACAGTTTCCATTACTAAGCAAGGCTAAACAAGTTGTTAAGTTGGGCCCAATTTTATGATCTTTTTTGCCATGCTTGTTAAGAAAATCACTGCAGTTGTTAATTGAATCATGCATTCGTTAAGCGAATCTGGCTTCCCCCATTGGCTTGGCTTGTTGGAAGCCAGGTGGGAAGGTCATCAATGATGGATCACATGACCTCAGGACAGTCCTACCATCGTAAATACATGTGGGTTTGTCAAGTGCCCGAATCCTGATAAGATGGTCATGGGATGCTGCAACGGTTTTAAGTGTACTAGTTTTAAGTCACTTTTTTCAATACTGTTTGTAACTTTGGTCACTAAATGAAAGATTGTAAGTCATGGATTACCTGTACATAGTTTCTTTTAAAGGAGAGGTCCAAGAAGATAAATTGAATTGTGTAATCAGTTACTCTAGTTCTGCTTGCCCTCTTACAGCAAGTCCTATTTAACTGCTATTATTAATTATGGCAAATGCTCTTTTTTAAAGATCACCTATGTTCAACTTGTTGTCCAGTTTAGCCATTAGGTACATTTCTCAGTAGTTATCATGAAAGTGAAGAAGTAGGTACACAGGTAGTCCTTAACTTACAACCACAACAGTTTTGCGGTCATAAATTGTATCAGACATTTTTTATGACTTTTATTGCAATGGCTGTTAAGGGATTTACCGCTTTTTTTTTTATTAAAAGTTTTTCAAATGTATTACAATATAACCCCCCGACCCCTCCCCCTTCCCCCCTCCCCCACTTCCCAGAGCTGATTACAGGGTAACAAATAAACAAACATAATCTAACTAATATAAACCAACTATACTATCAATCAAAACCATAACACACTTTAACTCCTTCTCAAAACAAATATTAACAAATTAAAACAAAAGTAATAATATAATTAAAGCTATTAATAATTATCTAAAATCTACTCAAAAGCAAGATAATACTTTTCAGTTTTTATATTTCTTTTGAATATAATCAATCCATCTTCTCCAAACCATAATGTATCTTTCTTGTGAATAGGCGGAGATTTTCGCCATTTCTGCTAAATTACACACCTTAAGTATCCATTCTTCCAAAGTAGGCAGTGAGTTTTTCTTCCAATATTGCCCCACCAATAATCTTGCAGCTATTATAAGGTTCAACATCAAATTAATTTCTTTAACATCAAAATCTACAATAATACCCAACATAAATAATTGTGGAGTAAACTTTATCTTTCTCTTAAAAATCTTTTGATTATTCCACCAAATTTTAATCCAAAAGGCTTTAATATCTCTACAGGTCCACCAGATATGAAAACAAGTTGCATCTAAATTTCCACATCTCCAACATTTGGGCTGTAAGTTAAAAATATGGAACGCTTCACGAATTTGCGTGTCATCCTTTCACAGGGGCTATGCTAATCTTCTCTGTATCGTTCCAATTTTAGTATACGTGCTGCCGAAGCGAGCATGGCTTTCTTTTTTTATTATTAGTTTTATAATATAAAATATGAAAATACAAAAGTAAATAGAAGGGGGACAACAGTAAAAAAAAGGAAAACAAAAAAAGTGTGAAGAATGGGGAGGGGAAGAAACAAAAAGCATTGACTTCTGACTCTCTCTGTTGCAGTAAAATCAGACATTAAAATCAAATCTCAACTTTTTACCTTTCCATAGCAGTATGCACTAGCCATTTCTGTATCAGCAAATCGGTAAAACCCAAAATCATGATATCATTTTTTTCCACCTCAAGCACAAAGTCCAGAAGTGGTTTCCAAGTAGAAACAAAAGTACTTGTGTTCTTTTCTTTTATCAGCACAGTCAATTTGGCCATCTCTGCTAACTCCATCAGTTTTTGTAACCATTCGTCCCTGGTAGGAATTAAGGCAGGGATTTACCGCTTTCATTAAGCGAATGACCTCAGGACACCACAACCAATTGTAAATGGAAGCAGGTTAGCAAATGCCCTAATTGCAATCACAAGGCAATGGGGTGTGTGGCAATTGCCTTAAGTGTTAAGACGTAAGTGTGAGAACTGGTCTTTTTTTAACCTTATTGTAATCTCAAGTGGCCATAAAATGAATGGTTGTAAATCGAGGGCTATCTATTTTTAACCTGGACTTATACAAAAATATTGGCACTGGCCTGTGGTTTTCCTTAGATTATGTCACATCTGGATGAAGAAGGAGGAATCAGCTTCAGCAGAACTTTACCTGGAGAAGTTCAATATTCTGGAGGTGGTGGAGCAGAATTAAGTAAAATCTCTTAATTCTTGGGGACTTCATGGGTGTGTCCTTGCAGTTTTCACAGAGACAATGTGGACATAGGTAAATTCCCACTTCCTTCTTCTAGACTTGTTTTTTTTCCCTTTCAATTTTACTGTCCATTCTAGAACTATAGAATTTACAGATGCTGCCCACTTAATTTGTAAATTTTCTTTGTGTAAACTTCCTCTGTCCTGAGGTCATTCCTTTTTCGTCCTCTCTCTGTTTAATATTTATCAAATGGATAAATCAACAGAGATATTATCATTTAAACATTTTCAGATAGATTGGTTGCCAGGGTCTGACATATTAATACAAAGATCTATATCACACATACAGCTCTTCTCAGATTCAAATCTTAGCCCCAGTATTATGAAAATAAGAATTGGGTTGATCCAAAATAACCACAAATGCATGATTGAAGTTATGAAGTGTGTGATGGGATCTTGACTTTATTGACCCCTCTGGAGTGCTTCCTGACTGCTCCAAATAATCTAGCCTTTTATCATTTCCAAGCTGTAATTTCAATGATTCATACAGCCCGATCCAGCTGTTTTCTGTCCCCTAAAAAGCCCAGCTTGCAAAATATGGAGCAGCTTAGCTGTTCTTTGCTTTAGCAGTAAGGACTGTTTCAAAAGAAAAAATCATAGCTCTGCATCCCCATTATATTTTCTCCATAAATCTTCTTATATAACTACTCCTTGGTATTCCCCGTCTTTTGCAATATTTAGATCCAATGAAATTCCATTTCTATTACATGTTCATCTCCTGTGTGGGAAACTCCCACTTTCTCAGATTGCAAGTAACTCATTTCCAGAGGCCTCCGGATATCTATGCTGATTTTCCAAATAATAATAATAATAATAACCCCCAGTGACGTGGTTGTGGGCTTGTGTACTCTGAGGAAGATGAGAGCTATGCCAGAGGTTCAACCATACTGGACAGGTCTCATCAGAGGAATCAGACAAAGAGTGTCTCTCCCATAAAAAATATGGTGAGACGTAAATTTCAGAATGCCATACTGGCTCGGATGTCGTCCGGGTTAACAAGGTCCACGCTAGATATTGGAGTTCCTGGATATCTGGTGAAAAATGGGTTACAGGACTCAGGACTGTTGGCTGAGCAACCAGGGCCAGCAGCTGCAGAACTACTGGAAGAAAAGGTGTTTACCCGTCGCAGATACACAGTGATGGAAAACAAAGAAATAATGATCTGTTACTACAGATCAAGTCCAACAAGAAGAGGATATCTAAAACGAATGCACCAGTTCTGGAAAGAACAACATCCAGAATCAGAAATAACAGAACAGAGACTAGCAGATCAACGCAGATTTATAATACGAAATAAAATATTCACAGAAACAGAATTGGACGAATTGCAAAGGTTTACCCAGGGCAAGAAATCAAAGCCTTACCAGAAGCAATTCAGAATGTAGAGGCAAACCAGGGGGAGTTGGCAGTGAAGGAATCCAGCAGAGATATACAACTGTTCTCATTTGGAAACCAGGCACCTCTTCCTCGGGAAGAACAAAACCCTCTAACTAAAGAAATAAAAGAATTGAAACAAAGAATAACTGACCATCTAGAACAGCACAAAAACAACAGAATAAGGCTGCCTGCATTGAAACTTGTTCCAAAGAAACAGCTAGCACAAGCATTAAAAGATGCAAATACTGCAATATCAAGTATAAGTACCAATTCACTGCAAGAAACAAACCAACTAATGTACAACACAGCTGCAGTTATAACTGAATACCTGGGATGCAAAATCAACAAAGAAGAAAAACAAACAAACAGTGCACCACAAAAATGGAAGGTTAGACTAGAAAATAAGATCAGCAAGTTAAGATCACATGCAAGCAAGCTAGAACAGATGAAAGAAAAGAAGCTGAAGAACAAGAAGACCAAAGAATACCTAATCAAGAAATACCACTTTGAAACAAGGAAGATCGAGGAAGCACTGGAAATAATAAAGCAACAAATAACAGCTATAGTCAGGAAAATCAGTAGATATGAAGCTCAAATTGCAAACTATAGGCAGAACCTCCAATTTCAATCCAATCAGAAACGTTTCTACCAATCCATTAATGGAGAAACTGCAATGATTCAGTCAGTACCTGACAAGGAAGAAACAGTGCAGTTCTGGAAGCAGATATGGGATAACCCAAAGAAATACAACAAGGATGCGGCTTGGTTAAAAGAGGTGGATGCAAATAAAACAGAAGTTGAAATGAAAGAACTAGTAATAACAACAAAAATGGTAGAAAAAAGAGCAAGGAAGATCAAAAATTGGTCAGCACCAGGTGAAGATGAACTGCATGGGTTTTGATTGAAACATCTAACTCTTATACATCCACTCATTGCCAAGCAGTTCAACAATATACTACAAGGAGGAGAAATTGAAAAGTGGCTAACAACTGGGAAAACCTACCTAATAATGAAAAATCCAGCAAAAGGGGCAACACCAGGCAACTACAGGCCAATTACCTGCTTACCAACAACTTTCAAATTACTAACTGGTGTGGTAGCTGATGCAGTACAACAGCATCTAGTTGAAAACAATCTCTTTCCACCTGAGCAGAAAGGAAACCGCCCCAATAGCAGAGGAACAAAAGATCAACTCCTAATAGACAAAATGATCTTGGAAAACTGCAAGAGAAGGAAGACCAACCTGAATGTGGCATGGATTGACTACAAAAAGGCATTTGACTCTCTGCCACATGATTGGATAATAAAGTGCCTAGAAATAACAGGAGTCAGTAGAAACATCAGAAAATTTGTGCAAAGATCGATGGCACAATGGAAGACACAGTTGCAGATCAATGGTGAGAGACTGGGAGAGGTTAATATCAAGAGAGGAATATTTCAAGGAGATTCATTGTCACCATTACTATTTGTTATTGCACTGTTTCCTCTGTCAACAATACTGAATAACTCAGGACATGGCTATCAAACATCAAAAACATCTACCAGACTATCCCATCTCCTTTACATGGATGATCTGAAGCTGTATGGAAAAACATCATCTGAAATAGAATCGCTGCTCAACACTGTCCGTATATATAGCCAAGATATTGTTATGGAGTTTGGTTTGGACAAATGTGCCACACTTACTATCAAACAAGGAAAAGTAGTGAAAACTGAAGGAATCAAGATGCCCCACAAAAATAACATTAAGAGTCTGGATGGGGAAGATTACTACAAATACTTGGGTATCCTTCAAGCTGACAACATCAAGCACACTGAAGTCAAGAAAAAGATTAGAGGTGAATACATCAAGAGAGTGAAGAAGATCTTAAAGTCCAAACTCAATGGAGGAAATACCATAAAGGCAATCAACACCTGGGCAATCCCAGTCATTAGGTACACAGCTGGAATAGTGGACTGGACTCAAGCAGAACTAAAAGCAATGGATAGGCAGACCAGAAAAATAATGACAGTGAATCATGCCCTTCATCCACGCAGTGACATTGACAGACTTTATCTACCAAGGCAAATAGGTGGGCGTGGAATGCTACAAGTACATCAGATGGTTGAAGAAGAAAAAATGGCTTTGGAAGAATATCTGAAGAACAATGATGAAGATGCACTGAAATTAGTATATCAGGAAGGCTTACTGACTACTGGAGAGAACAAACTGGCCTACAAGAAAGACCAAATGAAGAACAGAATAGAGGCATGGGAAGACAAAGCACTACATGGCCAATACATTAAAAAAATAGCTGGGAAAGCAGATATTAACAAGACCTGGCAATGGCTAAGAGCAGGAAAATTGAAGAAAGAGACCGAGGGACTAATTCTGGCTGCACAAGACCAAGTCTTAAGGACAAATGCATATAAAGTCAAAATTGAGAAGACAGCAACAGACAGTAAGTGCCGCCTATGCAAAGAAGCTGAAGAAACAGTGGACCACTTGGTAAGCTGTTGCAAGAAGATTGCACAGACTGACTACAAGCAGCGGCATGACAAAGTAGCAACAATGGTGCATTGGAAGATCTGCAAAAAATATCATTTGCCTGTAAGCAAAAACTGGTGGGATCATAAAATAGAGAAAGTCATAGAAAATGATAAAATTAAACTGCTCTGGGACTTCAGAATTCAAACAGACAAGCACCTGCAACATAACACCCCAGACTTAACAATTGTCGATAAGAAAGACAAAAAAGTCTGGATAGTGGATGTGGCAGTGCCTGGAGACAGCAGAATAGACGAGAAAGAACTGGAGAAGATAACAAAATACAAAGACCTACAAATAGAAATAGAAAGACTGTGGCAAAAGCAAGCAAGGGTAGTATCAATAATAATAGGCGCCTTGGATGCAATCCCAAAACAACTGGAGCACCACTTGAACACCATTGGCATTGACAAATTCGTTATTAGTCAACTGCAAAAGGCGGCCTTACTAGGAACTGCTTCCATCCTGCGACGATATCTGTAATACCATCAAACATCCACATCTGCCTATCCCAGGTCCTGGGTAAGGACTCGAAAGGTAGACAAAATGCCAAATCCAGTCTGAATATCTGGCTGACTGTGCGATGATCCATAATAATAATAAAACTTGGAAGGGACCTTGGAAGTCATCTAGTCCAACCCCCTGCTCAGGCAGGAAACCATATACCATTTCAGACAAATGGTTGTCCAGTCTCTTCTTAAAAATTTCCAGTGTTGGAGCATTCACCGCTTCTGGAGGCAGGTTGTTCCATTGATTAATTGTTCTAACTCAGGAAGTTTCTCCTTAGTTCTAGGTTGCGTCTCTCCTTGATTAGTTTCCACCCATTGCTTCTTCTCCTGCATATGCTTTAGCCTCCAGTCCAGCGGTTCTCAACCCGTGGCTTGTGACCCCATTTGGGGTCAAACGACCATTTCATGGGGGTCGCCAAACAACGCAGTCCGCCATTTCCCCCCCTTTTCCTTAGCTGTGCTACTCCCTTTTATTCTATTGGCTTTTGAAAGCCAATAGAATAGACTCTCTTGAATAGAGTCTAATTCTATTGGCTTTCAAAAGCCAATAGGAATTGTCCAGGCTGTCTCTGCCCTGCTGAGCCCGCCAAAAGTCCCATTCTGCAAACGGTGCTGCAAGTTGTCTGTAGTGAAGGTGAGCTGTCTGGAAATTTCCACCCTTCCCTGCTGAGCAACTACTAAAAATGTAAGTAAAAGAGGGCCAGGGGTGGGAGGTCGGTGGGTGCAGGGAGGGTTGCTCGCGCGCGTGGGGCCCGGTGGGTGCCTTACCTCCCTTTGGTTGGGCCAGCTGGTGGCCCAGCCAGTGGTCGGCCTGCTCTGTCTCTGCCACTTGCCAGCTACGCCTCGGTCGGTGCAGGGGGCGGCACCACACATGCACGGCGCTCCTGGGCAGGGAAAGTCCTCGACTTACGACCGGTTGGGTAGTCCTCGACTTACAACCGGTTGGGTAGTCCTCGACTTACGATCGGTTGGGGGTCGCGGCATTAAAAAGGTTGAGAACCACTGCTCCAGACCCCAATCATCTTCGTTGCTCTTCTCTGTACTCTTTCTAGAGCAGTGGTTCTCAACCTTTTTAATGCCGTGACCCCCAACTGGTCGTAAGTCGAGGACTATTCAAACGGTCATAAGTCGAGGACTACTCAACTGGTGCAGCACCGTTTGCAGAATGGGACTTTTGGCGGGCTCAGCAGGGCAGAGACAGCCTGGACAATTCCTATTGGCTTTTAAAAGCCAATAGAATTAGACTCTATTCAAGAAAGTCTATTCTATTGGCTTTCAAAAGCCAATAGAATAAAAGGGAGTAGCACAGCTAAGGAAAAGGGGAAAAAAAATGGCGGACTGCGTTGTTTGGCGACCCCCGTGAAATGGTCGTTCGACCCCAAATGGGGTCCCGACCCACAGGTTGAGAACCACTGTTCTAGAGTCCCAACATCTTTTTTACAGCGCGGTGACCAAAACTGGATGCAGTATTCCAAATGTGGCCTTACCAAGGTATTGTAGAGTGGTATTAATACTTTGCGTGATCTTGATTCTATCCCTCTGTTAATGCAGTCTAGCACTGTGTTGGCGTTTTTGGCAGCTGCAGTACATTGCTGGCTCATATTTAGGTGATTGTCCTCTAGGACTCCTTCTCACAGTTACTACTATTGAGCAAGGTACCCCCTATACCAGTGGTTCTCAACCTGTGGGCCGGGACCCCATTTGGGGTCGAACGACCATTTCACGGGGGTCGCCAACCCACGCTGTCCGCCATTTTTTCCCTTTTCCCTAGCTGTCCTACTCTCTCTTATTGGTGGGCACACCCACTTGGGGGTCACCACAACATGGGGAACTGTATTATGGGGTCACGGCATTAGAAAGGTTGAGAACCACTGCCCTATACTATACCTGTGCATTTGGTTTTTCTTGCCTAAATGTAGAATCTTACTTTTTTCACCATTGAATTTCATTTTGTTAGATAGCGCCCAGTGTTCAAGTCTGTCCAGATCCACTTCCAAAGTGGACACCGCTGACACTGAATTCCTGATATGGATGTGAAAGTATTTTGGAATCTGAAGGTCAGCTACAATATAGATCAGTGATGGCGAATCTTTTAGAGACCAAGTGCCTAAACCGCAACCCAAAACCCACTTATTTATCGCTTAGTGCCAGGGCTGCATTAGCATTGTGGTGCCCTCGGGGGGGCATGGGGGCATGGCCCACTGGGTGGGCATGGCTGCGGTTTTGTCACAGCAGATTGAGTGGGCGTGGCTGGGGTGGGCATGGCCACCTCGATGTTGCTCATGGGGGGCACACCTGTGCGACCGGGCAGGGTTGGGGAGATCCAGGGGGTCTCTGGAGGGTGGGGCAGTGGGCAAGAGGCCCAGCATAGATGGGAGGAGGCACACAATCCTAGCTGGGACTGGGGGGCCATGGCGCCGATGGGGATCCAGCTTTCCCTGCTCGGGGTGGTCTTTGGCTTGCTGGGTGTGGGTGTGCTCTACCACCTCTACTCGAGCTTGCTAGCTGGCTGCTTCGCCTCCTTTGTGCTGGGTGGGGTTGCTGCTCTGGGCGGCGGCAGCAGCCTAATAACCTGCGCAAGCTGCTGCCAGCGGTGGTGTGCGTGCCCAGAGAGAGCTCTGAGTGCCGCCTCAACTTAACAATAGTTTGTTTAGCGGCCAAAGTTACAACAGCACTGAAAAAATGTGACTTATGACAGTTTTTCATAGTTATGACCTTTGCAGCACCCCTTGATCATGTGATCAAAATTCAGATGCTTGACAAAGCTGGTTCCATATTTATGACCCAAGGTCACGTGATCGCCTTTTGCAACCTTCTGACAAGCAAAGTCAATGGGGAAGCCAGATTCACTTAATAACTGGATTACTAACTTATCAACTTCAGTGGCTCACTTAACAACTGTGGGAAGTCATAAAATGCAGCAAAACTCATTTAACATCTCTCACTTAACAACAGAAATTTTGGGCTCAATTGTGGACGTAAGTCGAGGACTACCTGTACTTAGCAGCTTGCATTGGGATTTCAAACTGTTAATTAATTCATTAAGCACACTTAACTCAAAGCAATGCTAAACAACATATAAAAGCAATGCAACAATAAGCATTTAAAGTTAATCATCTTCTTAGTCACTTCAGAAATAAGACCCTTATTATTTAGATAAATAACACTTAAATATAGACATTTTTACCAAATATTAAGGTGATTATGTAAAAAAAAATAATAAAACTTTTTTTAAAAAAAGAAATAAGACCATGCGGTTTCCCTGGCCACAATTTCTGGGGTTGGCTTTCCCTCCTCGTCTTCTTCCTGCTCTAGGACTGAGAGAAAATGACTCTTTTGCCTTTGTGCACAGGGTGGACTCGGGGTCTCCTGGTTTCTAGCTGATGTCTTTAACGCCACACCAAACTGCTCTCCTTCCAATAATAAAACACACTAAGAATATACAATACATCGCTAAGGTTAGGGCATTGTAATAAATATAACAATCTGGAAATCAGCATGAGTTGTGTTGTTTTGGCAAGCGATAAGAACAGCCGCCATGGACTTTTAGCAGGCAATTTCCTGCTTTTCGAGGCGCCCGGATTTTTTTTTCTCCAGCTGGGGTTTCTCGCCCTGGGAAGCGGGCGGGTAACTGCCCAGCGCTGCCACCTCCCAAGATGGCCGCCAGGCAGCCTTGGCACGCCGCACACGTGGGTACCGAGGCTGGGCGCAGGCGCGCGGCTCCCGGCGCTGCCGGGCTGCTCGTAGCTGCGGCGGTCTCCGGGAATCGGGTTCCTTCCTCCCGGATCCCAGCGCCGAGCATGGCGAGCCGCCTGCCGCCCTGCGTCGTAGACAGCGGCACCGGGTGAGTGAGCGCTGCGAAAGCCGAGGGCAAGAGCCGCTAAGGCGCGGGCTGCCCTTCGCGGGATCGCCTCCTCCTCACGCAGCACTAGCGGCTTGGCTGGGTTGGGCAGGGCTGCCCTGTAGGGTCGAGCAAATCGCCGCTGCCTGCTCGTCTCCTCCCATCTCAGCGTCGGAACAGGTGGCCGGTTTGGCCCTTTCCCTAACCCCCTCCGCCCCCTTTCCTCCGCCAGCACTAGCCCCTTGGCTCTGCTCTCCTGGTAGACGGAGGTTTACTTTCGGTCCAGACATATCGGCTCTCTGCACCTGCTCCAGCCCTCCTCCTTGATCTCAGGACAGGGACGCTCTTTCTACCTCCTTCCAGCCCTGCTCTAGATCCAAAGTCAGACCTCCTCATCTCACCCCGTGCCTGGACTAGGAGAGCTGAGGGTCCTTGTGCCAAGTGGAGGCTTCTTCTCACGGAGGGCTGCGCTAAAAAGAACCACGTGCTTTGCTTCTACGCGGTTTTCCCTCGCAATCCTGAACTAGTTGTAGGGCTCCGTCCTGTCTTTTGAAGCCTCCCCGAAGGACAACTTTTTTCTGGTGCCTCAGCTTCCCCCTAATGCCAGATCCCGCCTCAGCCCCCCCAGCAGTCTCATTCTGTTGTTTTTAAAAATAATTAGCTGGAGGCCCCAGAGATTAGTGAGGATTGCACCCTTCTTGAGTCACTTCTCCCTGCCCTTCCAAGCCTGGGGCCCATAATTGCCTCTCCTTGACTTCTTTGCAAGGACACACACCAAGGGGCAAATAGCTGTGTTCTTTCCTCTTCTGAAAAAGCAAACAAATTTCAAACTATCAGAAGTCAAGTAGAGCCAGCCATTCGTCCTTGATTATATAAGGAGAAAGAACCAGTTAAGCATCTGTTTCTCCCATCCTTTCCCAGTTTTGTCACTGTCTCTAAAAATTCACACTGAACTAGTTCTCTCTTATTTCTTAGCTTTCTGCCACACTTTCTTGCAAGCCCTGGGAATCCCCACAAAAAAAAAACCAGCCCTCATTTTATAGCTCCATTTTCCACTTGTTTAACATATGGGTTCCATTCGTTCTCTGTCCCATTCCTTTGGCTCTCTACGTTCCTTAGCTGCAGATCTTCCAAAGGGGTCCTTCCCTTCTCTTGGCTTGATGGGACCCCCAACCGAAGTTCCTGAGTGATTCTGGCCTGCATATTTTCGCCAATTTTCCTACCGTTTTAGCTTTTCCTCCCAGCAAACATTCAGAGAACAAAACTTGAGAACTGAGCTACTTTGCTAAAGATTCTACTTGTCGTGGCAACTAGCTCAGATTGCCATTCTGTATAGGTACTCCTTATGACTATTATTGAGCTCAGAATTTCTACTGCTAAGCGAGACAGCGGTTGTGAGTGTTGCCCCATTTTGCGAACTTTTGTTGCTATAGTTGTTAAATGAATCACTGCAGTTATTTAGCTAGTAACACAGTTGTTAAGTGAATCTGGCTTCCCCATTGACTTTGTCAGAATGTCACAATGATTTGAGCACATGACTCTGGGACAAGCTATTCTCCAAAGCTCCTGAAGGCAGGACAAGAAGCAACGGATGGAAACTAATCAAGGAGAGAAACAACCTAGAACTAAGGAGAAACTTCCTGACAGTGAGAACAATTAACCAGTGGAACAACCTGCCTCCAGAAGCGGTGAATGCTCCAACACTGGAAGTTTTTAAGAAGAGACTGGACAGCTATCTGTCCAAAATGGTGTCGGGTTTCCTGCCCGCCTGAGCAGGGGGTTGGACTAGATGACCTCCAAGGTCCCTTCCAACTTTATTATTATTATTATTATTGCAACTGTCATAAATACATGCTAGTTTCCCAGTGTACAAATTTTAATCATGTGACTCTGGGGATGATGCAGTAGTCATAAATGTGCATAAAGGTCATACATCACTTTTTTCAATGCCATTGTAACTTCCAATGGTCAGTAAACGAATGGCTGAAATTGTGGGCTACCTGTATGTATATGTATTAGTATACTGCCTTTATTAATTTTACAAATAATTCAAGGCTGCGAATATATCCAATATATTCCTCCTTCTATTTTCCCGCAAACAACAGGCCTGTGAGGTTGGCTGGACTGAGAGAGAGTGAGTGGCCCAAGATCACCCACAGTTGGTTTTCATGCCTAAGGCAGGACTTGAACTCACAGTTTCCTGCTTTTTAGCCTGGGTGCCTTAACCACTAGACCAGAGTTTTCCAATCTTTCCAGGCTTGCAGCCCGGAAGGGAAAGCACCTTCCAAATTACTGTGTGTGCGCCCGTGGACACGGACGCAAACTGGCGCAGTACTAGCAGCCGCGTTCGCGCATGCAGCATGCACCGGCACCATGCGCATGCACGAACTGGGTGTGCGTTCCTGTTTGCACCCATGCACATGCACAAACAGGGCCATGGGCATTAGCACGAATGAGAAATGTGTGCCCACACGTGCGTGCCCTGGCCAGCAATTTCTGCAGCTTGCTGACTAAGTGTCCATAGGTTGAGGACCCCTGCACTAGACTAAACTGGCTGTCCTCAACTTACGGCCATAATTGGGACTAGAATTTTCATTGCTAAGTAAAGTGGTTGTTGTGTGTCTGAGCGTCTGAGTTTGGGACCTTTTTGCCATGATTGTTAAGCCATAATTATTATAATTGTTTCGTGCATCCGGCTTCCCCCCATTGACTTTGCTTGTTGGAAGTTGGTTGGGAAGGTTGCAAATGGTGACCGCGTGACCTCTGGACTCTGCAAAAATGCCAGCTGCCAAATTCCCAAATTTTGATCATATGGGATCATGTGGGAATATTGTGAGGACCAGTTGTACACCACTTTTCCCAGTGCCATTGTAACTTGACTGATCTTTCATACCATATCACAGATTATTTTCAAAACATGTCTCATTTGGGAAAGACAAATTTTTCAAAGATTTGGAAATCCTGTTTATTTTGGTTCCTAGTTTGCTTTTTTTCTGAGGAAGTAACGTTAAAAAGTAAAATTTCATTAAGCAGCACAACCTTCATCATGCTGTCACAATCTGTGAATGTTTTTATCCTGATCCTGAAACAGATCAAACATAGAAAAAAGACAAAACTTAATGTATGAAATCAACATTAATTAATACATTAATTCAGACAACCAATGGGAGGAAATCCCAGTGTAATTAAAGAATTAAATTATACGCCGGGCATTATTTGCAAAACTATAGGTAAGAGTCGAGAAGAGTGATTAAGAGCCTTCTTCTTTTATTACCATAACACAAACATGTATTTAAAGTCACCTTATTGTGAGAAAGAAACAATAATAAGAGTGAAGCAATGAAAACCAAATCAGAATTCATAAGATACAAGGATGGCTGTGCATCCTTGTTTTAGAAGTGCAGAGATAGTCCTTGATTTGCAAACATTCCTTAAATGAGCATTCAAAGTCACTGCACTGAAAAAATAGACTTATGACCAGTTCTCACACTTATGACCGTTGCAGCAATCCCACAGTCACATGATCAAAATTTGTGCATTTCACAACCATCATGAATTTGTAATGGTTGCAAAATCCTGGGATCCTGGGATTATCATTTTCACCATTGCTTGCTTCTGACAAGCAATGTCAATAGAGGAAGACAGATTTGCTTAATGACTGCACGATTCACTTAACAACTGCAGTGATTTGCTCATAACTGTGGCAAAAATTCATAAAATGGGGCACAATTTGGTTAACAACTGCTTTGCTCACTTTTGGTTGTAAATGTACCTACAAGCCCATCATATGTATAATCTTGTAAATGGACAATCTTTTCTTTGTTAATATAGAAGTGAAATAGAAAAGGGCTATTTCTGATTTCTATTGTACCTAATAATCAGCTATCCAAATTACAGTGGTTGCATCAGTCTGTGTCCCTGATGGGTTGTAAGGATGTTAGATGCTAATAAATCTGCATCTCTTTGTCATGCAGTACAACATTGTTTTGGTAATTGATAGATCCATTGTTCATTAAGGACTTGTCCTCCTTCTAAACTCCATAGCATCGTTGGGATAGTTTTATTTTAGATTTTTTTTGTTTTAGATTTTGTTTTATCCTGTCTTTATTTTTATAAATAACTCAAGGCACTGACACAATTAATACTCCTGTTTTTCCCAACAAAAGTAACTCTGTAAGGTGGGCTGGCTGAAAGTCATCTGGTTTTCATGCCTAAAGTGGAACTAGAACTCACAATTTTCAGTGGTGATTGGCCCAAAGTCACCCCGCCAGCTTTCATGCCTAAGGCAGGATTAGAACTCACAGTTTCCTGATAATTGGTTCAAAGCCACGCAGCCGGCTTGCATGCCTAAAGAGGGACTAAAACCCACAGTCTTCTGGTGATTGGCCCAAAGTCACCTGGGAAGACTAGAACTCTTAGTCTCCTGGTTTCTAGCCTGGTGGTTTAACCACTAGACCAGTGGTTCTCAACCTGTGGGTCGGGACCCCATTTGGGGTCGAACGACCATTTCACGGGGGTCGCCAAACAACGCAGTCCGCCATTTTTTCCACCTTTTCCTTAGCTGTGCTACTCCCTTTTATTCTATTGGCTTTTGAAAGCCAATAGAATAGACTCTCTTGAATAGAGTCTAATTCTATTGGCTTTCAAAAGCCAATAGGAATTGTCCAGGCTGTCTCTGCCCTGCTGAGCCCGCCAAAAGTCCCATTCTGCAAACGGTGCTGCACCAGTTGAGTAGTCCTCGACTTATGACCGGTTGAGTAGTCCTCGACTTACGACCGGTTGGGGGTCGCGGCATTAAAAAGGTTGAGAACCACTGCACTAGACCAAATCTAGGTGGACCTATTAATAGCTGCATAACACAACACTATCTGCCTGTTTCAATTCTCCTTTTAGTTTCTATCAATCCTTCTCTTCTGCAGTTCTAGAGATCAGCTTACACATTGACCCTAAAGTCGGGAGGCATTCTGATCTATTTAAAACTTCCTAGATGGCATGCCTCTGATGTTATTCAATCCGACTGAGGTGGCATTGCATATATTAACGAAGGCCTAATTTAGTAATCCCATATTTAATTACAGTTAGATGAGCAATCTGGTCAGCTTGCAGGCTTTTCATTTTTGGTGTAGAGTTTGCAATTGAATCAATATTGCTAAATATATCTGTATTTCAAGAGAAGGTCTCCATGAACTTTCTAGGACTTCTGAGAAACCTGCTGAGGATTGTCCTGTAAATTGATACAACCTCTCAGAGCATATCTGGATTGCAAGATCAAAGTCCTGTATACCATATCAGATAATGACATTAATTCTAGAGAGGTAATGACATGTTAGATTGATTTCACTTCAGGTGCCAAAACGTCTCTGAACATTGCATGCAAAGCAGGCATAACCAAAATGTGTTCCTACGGAGCAGAACCTGACATTTTGAAGAAAGAGGTTGGGAGCAGCCTTGAAAATTCCATTTTTAGGCATTCTGTTTTTGCATTCTTCATTCAGTTGGCTAAGACTAACAGTGAGGCTGTGAATCTGTATTTGTAAACTGTAGATATTTGGAGGGTAGCAGGTTGGTGAGGGTTGCATAATAAAGTGAATTAAGATCTACCATTTTGATGGGGAGATATAAGAGTCATAATATTTTTACTTATTTCTTAATTACATTCCTATCTCATCTTTATTACTTCATAAGTAACTCAAGGCAATGAATTTACTTAATACTCCTTCCTCATCCCATTTTCCCCACAACAACAATCCTGTAAGGTGGTTTGTGCTCAGAGGGAGTGACTCAAGTTACCCAGTTGATTTTTATATCTAATGTGGAACTCACAGTCTCCTCATAATTGGATCAAAGTCACCCAGCCAGCTGGGTGAGGGATTCGAACTCACAGTGTCTTGATTTCTAAGGTAGGACCAATCAAACTAACAATTTTCTTAAAAGTAAAGTCTCCTGTTTGTGTTGAGTTATGTTGAGTCTGATCGCCTTATGGCTGCAACTATTCATACAGAAATATGGGAAAGTTTTTGCTGTTGCTTTTTTGGGGGGGGGGGACTTCACAGTCTAGTCAACAGGTGAGATATTCTAGAGATTTCTAACCCTATTTGCTTTTCTAACAGCTCTATCTCTTATGCTGCCTGTTGAAGAACAAGTATTTGCGTGAAGGCTTAGGAATTGAGGGCCAGCTTTTGCCGGTCTGAATTAATACTATCTCATGGGGAAGACTGAACACTGAATCCTATACAGTACACACCGTTCATTTGCAAGGTCTCCATTATTCCAGTTCTCTCAGACTGGAAAAGCAGAGTATTAATAAATCAAAGCATAAATAAATAAATAAATAAATAGGTAATGTTGATTATTTTTGAGAAAAGAACTACAGCTCTGCAATTGAGAACATGCTTTGCATTGTTGTTATTGTTGTTAGTTGCGAAGTCGTGTCCGACCCATTGGGACCCCATGGACAACGTTCCTCCAGGCCTTCCTGTCCTCTACCATCTTCTGGAGTCCATTTAAGCTCACGCCTACTGCTTCAGTGACTCCATCCAGCCACCTCATTCTCTGTCGTCCCCTTCTTCTCTTGCCCTCAATCTTTCCCAGCATTAGGCCCTTCTCCATTGAGTCCTTCCTTCTCATTAGGTGGCCAAAGTATTTGAGTTTCAACTTCAGGATCTGGCCTTCTAAAGAGCAGTCAGGGTTGATCTCCTCTAGGACTGACCGGTTTGATCGCCTTGCAGTCCAGGGGATTTGCAGGAGTCTTCTCCAGCACCATAGTTCAAAGGCCTCAATTCAACTCCAGTATCTTTGCCATGAAAATCCCATGGACAATATGCTTTGCATAGATAGTTATAAAATAGTCCTTGGTTATGGATAGCCAGAACGGCCTCTCTGTAGGTTGAAAACAGTATCCAGATTGTTTTTTAATTTGGTCTGCTAAAGTATGCTTATTTGTACAGAAAAAATAATTCTTATGAAGGAAGTTTTAAGGGCTGCAGAAATTCTAGCAAATGTCCTTTAAATATCCTTTTCCACTTGATCTATTTATTAAATAAAGAGCAAACAATGTTTAAGGAATAATCCTTAAAATTGTGCTTTGCCCCCTTTAGGACTAAAAGTTATAAGGGAAGACAGAATAAGAGAGTTGGAGAGAACCTTGGAGATCTTCCGGTCCAACCCCCTGCTAAAATAGGAGACCCCATGCTGGGCAAATGACTGTCCCCTATCTTCTTGAAAACCTCCAGTGTTGGAGCACCCACAACTTCTGGAAGGAAACCATTCCACTGATTAACTGTTGCCAGTCAATATAGGTACATGCTGTAGAACTAGGTCAGGGGTAGGCAACCTTGGCTCTTTTATGACTCGTGGACTTCAACTCCCAGAATTCCTGAGCCAGCATAGCTGGCTCAGGAATTCTGGGAGTTGAAGTTCATGAGTCATAAAAGAGCCAAGGTTGCCTAACCCTGAGCTAGATGAATTATATGCAATTGTCAAACTTAGCTTTGGAAAATTTTGAATTATTTTTCCATTTAAAATCTTTCATGTAATTCCTATGTATTTATTCAGGATATACAATTAATCTAAAATAAAAGGTTGCTAAGTTACTCATGCATTGTTTTATGCATTTATACACATAAATGCTGGGGATTGCAGTATGTGAGACAAAAGATGTCTATAGATGTAATGATCTTCCTATCTCTTCTGCTGAACTTGCTTTGCACTCTAGGCTTATAGATGACCAAGATAGGTAATAATAATCAGAATAGAGTTTAAAGGTCTTCTAGTCCAGTCCCCTGCTCAAGCAGGAGTCCCTATATTATTTTAGACAGTTTCAGAGAGTCCAATCTCTTCTTAAAAACCTCCAGTGAAGGCAAGCTGTTCCATTAGTCCAGTGGTTCTCAACCTTTCTAATGCCACGACCCCATAATACAGTTCCCCATGTTGTGGTGACCCCCAACCACTTATACATCACCGGGTGCCAGGGGCGTGGCAAAAAGAAAAGGGGGAACAAAATGGCGGACAGCCTTGTTTGGCGGCCCCCGTGAAATGGTCGTTTGACCCCAAATGGGGTCCCGACCCACAGGTTGAGAACCACTGCATTAGTCAATTGTTGAAAGGTCTTCTCAGAAGATGTTGATCAGCATTCTGATACCCTCCTTCCAGACACTTTGGAACAATGATATACAATTGATCATTACCAAAATATCTTTAAAGCAGAGGTATCCAACCCTGGCAGCTTTAAGACTTGTGGACTTCAACTCCCAGAATTCCTCAGCCAGCATGGAAGTTGAAGTCCACAAGTCTTAAAGTTGCCAAGGTTGGACACCCCTGCTTTCAAGGTTTCAGCAGTGGTGAAAGTGAAATAAGATTTCTTTATGGCCATCCCTGTTGCAGATTGATTTTGAAAATGGAGTCTTGTATACATTTGCATTTGTTCCAAGTCTTCTACTATTTATGTTGCCTTTCTCCAGGGCAGGTGTAGAAACCCAGCAATTTGGATGAAGAGGCGTATTTGTGCTTTACGAAATGTTATGCATTTACCTGCATGAAATTCTTGATCACAATATGTCTTTATTTTATACAGAAAAAGCTGGCACAACACGATGCATTTATTTACAAGCTGATTTGTATACACTTGGCTTGGCTAAACCACACCGAGTCTCTGATTATTGCTTCTTATTCTAGGTACACAAAACTGGGTTACGCCGGAAATACTGAACCACAATTTATTATCCCATCATGTAAGTAGAGGGTGCTCTGTTTTCAAAATACGTGCTCATCAGTGGAAAGAGACGAGCATTTGGCTTCTGCACTGTCTAGTGAGTTTCCTTGGGGGGGTTGAGGGTGGGATGTGTGGGTCTCTTTCTGTGAAGTAGTATTTACTACATTAGTGTCCTTGGCTAATATGGAGCTGGAGAGACAAAGGTCTCCTTGCCAAGACTGGCCCTCATTAAACCACTTTCTGGTTGCTATGACAAATCCTCTTTCCTTCCTATCTCTATTATGTGGCTGCCAGAGATCTGCCTTGACGAACAAGTGACTTCCTTTTTTACCTGACACCATGGATACAGCTTGAAAGACTTTTTACTTGGGGTACCATTTGGGCAGCTTGTATTCTGAATTGAAAATGCCATCTGGCTGTGGGACAAAGCACCTCTCTAACAGCAAATATTTAACTGTTCCCCAAAGCAAGGGTATCAACAGGCTTGATTATTTGCTTTGCAACTCTTTCATTTAGGCATTGCAATAAGAGAATCAGCCAAAGTAGGTGACCAGGCACAGAGGAGACTGGCCCAAGGCGTGGATGATCTAGACTTTTTCATTGGAGATGAAGCTCTCATTAAACCCACCTATGCTATAAAGGTAAAGTTGGAATGAATAAAGGGAATGTTGGGCACAAAGAATCAGGAACATATGCTGAGTTTCACTTTCAGAAGATTTATTGCTCAAAACTATACTTGAGAATCTCATCAGTTAAAGTTCAGTACTAAATTGGCACCAATTAAGAACAGAATTCAAGAGAGGTTGGACTTAGACGTAATGGGAACGTAATGACTCCAAGCCAGTGGTTCTCAACCTTTTTATAGCTGCGACCCCGGTCGTAAGTCGAGAACTACCTGTATTTCCTGCCCGGGAGCGCCGCGCATGCAAGGGGCGGTGGCAGGCAGGCCCAGGCGCTCCCGGGCGGCCGCGGCAGTGACGGCGCAGGGCGACCACTGGCTGGGCCACCAGCTGGCCCAGCCCAAGGCAGGTAAGGCACCCACTGGACCCCACGCGCGCCAGCAACTCTCCCTGCGTCTGCCGCTGTCCCGCTAACCTTACCTTGGCCGCCGCCCATTAAGGGCGGTGGCAGTCAGGCCCAGGCGCTCCCAGGCGGCCACGGCAGCGACGGCGCAGGGCGACCACCAGCTGGGCCACCAGCTGGCCCAGCCCAAGGCAGGTAAAGCACCCGCCGGGCCCCACGCGCACCAGCAACCCTCCCTGTGCCCACCAGCCTCCCACCTCCCATCCCCAGCCCTCTTTTACTTACTTTTTAGTTGCTCAGCAGGGAGGAAAGCTTTGCAGAATGTTCGCCTTGCAGCACCGTTTGCAGACTGGGGCTTTTGGCGGGCTCAGCAGGGCAGAGACAGCCTGGACAATTCCTATTAGCTCTTGAAAGCCAATAGAATTAGACTCTGTTCAAGAGAGTCTAATTCTATTGGCTTTCGAAAGCCAATAGAATAAGAGGGAGTAGCACAGCTAAGGAAAAGGGGAAAAAATGGCGGAAAAAATGGCGGACTGCGTTGTTTGGCGACCCTCGTGAAATGGTCATTTGACCCCAAATGGGGTCACGACCCATAGGTTGAGAATTGCTGCTCTAAGCTAATGATGTGCTTAACTCCACCCCCCACCTCTGCCTGCTCTTCTCATACATTGAGCTTTCAAAGGAATGGGTCACAGCCAGTTCTTTGCATTTCAGATATCCACAGAAAGGATTCAAATAAATCAAGATGGTAGATGTGGCCACATGATTGAAGCCCTGCTCGTTTTTGCAGGAAGTCCTTGACTTATGATCAGTCACTTAGTGACCATTTGACAGACATAAAGAAGGCTGCTTACAAACCTGGATTTAAAGTGCCAATGTACTTCCCTTCCCAGGTTCTTGTGACTGCATTTTTGGATGCTCAGCAACTTTCCTGCACTTATGGCTGATTGCAGAAGTGCATGGTCACATGACTGCAATTTATGACACTTTTGCTGGAAACTGATGCTTATTTCTAGTTTCCAGCAAAAAAAAAAAAAATAGCAAACAATGAGTTTACTTAATGACTGTGGTGTTTACAACTGCTGTGCTCTCTTAATGACCACTGTAAAAAAGATTGTAAAATGGGCTATGGTCACATGGTGATCTGCTTAACGACTGTCAGACTTATGATTGAAATCGCAGGCTTAATTACAGTTGTAAGGTAGTTGTAAGAACTACCTTTACATGCATATAAATCACATTGACGTACCGCTATCTTGATTGTTTTGGCCCTCCTCTGCAGATATTCTTTTAACCCATGTAAAGTTTTTGGCACATTCTGCGTCCTTAATCTTTCTCTACCATAGAATCCTTTGAGACTGTGGAAAGCTATGTATAGCTTCCCAGAAAAGTATATTTGAAGGCCTGCCATAAAATATATAGATATAGGTTACATTACAGAGGAAAGCATTGATGCTCAAATATAGTTATCCAAATATTAAAGAATAATTCGGATAATTTTAGCGAGTGATACTGATGTTTTTGGAGTTTTTAGGCTGTCAGTTGTTATCTAGTTTCATTATTGGATGGAAAATTAGAGAGTGGTGAAAATAAAGTCATAATTTATTTTCCGTTTGAATTCATGGATCCCTAAAATCTCAGGTGAAAACCCCCTGCTTTAACTCTAACTAAACAACTTCTAGAATTCCCATTTAGCCCAGTCATCAGGGAGTTGTAGTCCCAACCAATCTCGAAGGCTATTTGAAGTTCACTTCGAATTATGAATTATTGCATCTATTTGATCCCCGTTCCCTGAATTTTTTTTATAGATATTTCATTAGTTTTTAACTATAACAATCTTCAGTGCCTGGTTTTGTCCTGGTGTTGTCTTGGTTTATATTTTAACAAGAAAAAAAGGACAATAATAATTAATTAACAATCAATAATAATTAAATTTATAATTCCATAATTAATATATTAATTAATGATACATTTCTTTGATCTTCCTTTCTCCCGTTTGTATTCCCCTTCTTCAACCTTAGCCAAAATATAATTCTTATATTTTCAATATAAAAATGATTAGATATAGGCATTTTTATATTTATACAAATAATAATAATCTTGCTATATATAACATTTTTTTCAGCTTATATTATTCTCATAACCATCATCTCATTAGTTCAGCATATATCCTATTTTTATAATTTTTGTTCGCTTATATTCCCTTATATTCAATCCAATTCTTATCAGTCATAATTTCTTCATATTAGTCATCTCTGTCCAAATTTTCCCATTTAAGTACATCCTCCCAATATTTTATATCATGCATTATAAAAATGCTATACTTTTTATCTATCTTATAATATCTAGATATAACATCCTTTTTAATCAGTTTATATTTCACTTATATATTAATAAAAGTTACATCAACCTACTATTTTAACATTTCATATATTATAAAACATACTATATTACTTAAATCTCTTATCCTTCTTGTTATAAGGCCCCTTTGTGTTCAAAATTCTCTGTTCTTTTAGCCATATTCAAACAAAAGTTTATTCATATAATAGTCCTTCTGGTAGGGCGAGTCAAATCTCTTGTATCTGTCTCTAGTCTTCTTCTTTTGCTGAATAATTTTCCAAGTTGATGTAATCTGTTTACCCATCAGTTCCTGTATTTTTACAAATGTTGTTGGGAATACAAAAGATGAAGTAAGTAAGATAAATACCGTACTTTTTGTCTCCCAAACTTTGATGGTTCTCCTGATAAATTCCATTTTTCTTGTTGTATCAGAACTTTGAAGCTTTTTTCCTGTTTGTGCCAAATTGTAATTCTTTTCCTTTGTTGTTTCATCAATTTGATCATACTCTTCTAATTTGTAGTCTGCTGTCTGATTTATTTGTTCCTTTGTTGTTATTTCCTGGGTGTTTTTAAATTGTAAATTTAATTGGAAATATGCTTATTTAAATCATCAGAGTTGTTTCGGATTTACTCGTGGTTTGAGTCTATTATCATTTGTATTTGTCCTAACATTACATATATTTCCTCCTGGAAAGTATTTATCTTACCTTGAAGTATTGCTTCTGGAAGCCCTTGATTTTCCAGGCTATGTCATTTAGGAGAAAATATTGAATGTGGCATCCTGTCATTTTTTGATATGTATGTGATATCCCCCCTTTATGGATTACTGCCTTGTCGTGGCGAAGGGGCTTGCGTAACTCAATGAAGCTATAAGCTATGCCGTGCAGGGCCACCCAAGATGGACAGGTTATAGCAGAGAGTTCTGACAAAATGTGATCCACTGGAGAAGGAAATGGCAAACCACTCCAGTATCTTTGCCATGAAAACCCCATGGACAGTACTAAAAGGCAAAAAGATATGACGCTGGAAGATGAGCCCCTCAGGTCGGAAGGTGTCCAATATGCTACTGGGGAAGAGCAGAGGGCTAGTACTAGTAGCGCCAGAAAGAATGAAGCGACTGGGCCAAAGCCGAAAGGATGCTCAGCTGTGGATATATCTAGTGGTGAAAGGAAAGTCCGATGCTGTAAAGATTTTTTCTCCATAGGAACCTGGAATGTAAGATCCATGAATCAAGGCAAGCTAGACGTAGTCAAAAAAGAGATGACAAGACTGAACATCGACATCTTAGGAATCAGCGAACTAAAATGGACAGGAATGGGTGAATTTAACTCAGATGACCATCAGGTATACTACTGTGGGCAAGAATCCCTCAGAAGAAATGGAGTAGCCTTCATAGTCAATAAAAGAATAGGAAAAGCAATACTGGGATACAATCCCCAAAATGACAGAATGATCTCAATTCGAATCCAAGGCAAACCATTCAATATCACAATAGTCCAAATCTATGCTCCAACCACTGGTGCTGAAGAGGATGAAATTAACCAGTTTTATGAAGCCCTACAGCACCTTATAGAATTAACACCAAAAAATGATGTCCTTATCATCATGGGGGATTGGAATGCTAAGGTAGGAAGCCAAAAGATAACCGGAATAACAGGCAAGTTTGGCCTTGGAGTACAAAATGAAGCAGGGCACAGGCTAATAGAATTTTGTCAAGAGAATACGATGGTCATAACAAACACTCTTTTCCAACAACCCAAGAGACGGCTCTACACATGGACATCACCAGACGGTCAACATAGAAATCAGATTGACTATGTGCTCTGCAGCCAAAGATGGAGAAGCTGTATACAGTCAGTAAAAACAAGACCAGGAGCTGACTGTGGCTCAGATCATGAGCTTCTCGTTGCAAAATTTAGGCTTAAATTGAAAAAAGTAGGGAAAGCACTAGGCCACTCAGGTATGAACTAAATCATATTCCTGATGAATATACAGTAGAGGTGACAAATAGATTTAAGGAATTAGATCTGATAGACAGAGTGCCTGAAGAACTATGGATGGAAGTTCGCAACATTGTACAAGAGGTAGCAACTAAAACCATCCCAAAGAAAAAGAAATGCAAGAAAGCAAAATGGCTGTCTGAGGAAGCTTTGCAAATAGCTGAGGAAAGAAGGGAAGCGAAAGGCAAAGGAGAAAGAGAAAGATACACCCAATTGAATGCAGAATTCCAGAGAGTAGCTAGAAGAGATAAGAATGCCTTCTTAAATGAACAGTGCAAAGAAATAGAAGAAAACAACAGAATAGGGAGGACCAGAGATCTCTTCAAGAAAATTGGAGATATGAAGGGAACGTTTCATGCAAAGATGGGCATGATAAAGGACCAAAATGGCAGAGACCTAACAGAGGCAGAAGAGATTAAGAAGAGATGGCAAAACTACACAGAAGAACTATACAAGAATGAGCTTAACATCCCAGATAACCACAATGAGATGGTCACTGACCTCGAACCAGACATCCTAGAATGTGAAGTGAAATGGGCCTTAGAAAATCTGAGCAACAACAAAGCTAGTGGAGGTGACAGTATTCCAGCTGAGCTATTCAAAATCTTAAAAGACGATGCAGTAAAAGTGCTACACTCAATTTGCCAGCAAATTTGGAAAACTCAACAGTGGCCACAGGATTGGAAAAGGTCAGTTTACATTCCAATTCCAAAGAAAGGCAATGCCAAAGAATGTTCAAACTATCGCACCATTGCACTCATTTCACATGCTAGTAAAGTTATGCTTAAAATCCTACAAGCTAGACTCCAGCAGTATGTGGATCGAGAACTACCAGAAGTACAGGCAGGATTTTGAAGAGGCAGAGGAACTAGAGATCAAATTGCCAACATACGCTGGATCATGGAGAAAGCTAGGGAGTTCCAGAAAAACATCTACTTCTGCTTCATTGACTATGCTAAAGCCTTTGATTGTGTGGATCACAACAAATTGTGGCAAGTTCTTAAAGAGATGGGAGTACCAGACCATCTCATTTGTCTCTTGAGAAACCTTATATGCAGGTCAAGAAGCAACAGTGAGAACTGGACACGGAACCACTGATTGGTTCAAAATTGGAAAAGGAGTCCGGCAAGGCTGTATACTGTCGCCCTGCCTATTTAACTTATATGCAGAGCACATCATGAGAAAGGCAGGGCTAGATGAATCAAAAGTTGGAATTAAGATTGCCGGGAGAAATATCAACAACCTAAGATATGCAGATGATACCACTCTAATGGCAGAAAGTGAAGAGGAACTAAAGAGCCTCTTGATGCGGGTGAAGAAGGAGAGTGCAAAAGTTGGCTTGAAACTCAACATTAAGAAAACCAAAATCATGGCATCCGGCCCTCTCAATTCCTGGCAAATAGATGGGGAAGAAATGGAGGTAGTGACAGATTTTATTTTTCTGGGCTCCAAGATCACCTCAGATGGGGGCTGCAGCCAAGAAATTAAAAGACGCTTGCTCCTGGGGAGGAAAGCTATGGCAAATCTAGACAGCATTCTAAAAAGCAGAGACATCACCCTGCCAACAAAAGTGCGTATAGTCCAGGCCATGGTTTTCCCAGTTGCAATGTATGGCTGTGAAAGTTGGACCATAAGAAAGGCTGAGCGCAAAAGAATTGAGGCCTTTGAACTATGGTGCTGGAGAAGACTCCTGCGAGTCCCTTGGACTGCAAGGCGTTCAAACCGGTCAGTCCTAGAAGAGATCAACCCCGACTGCTCTTTAGAAGGCCAGATCCTGAAGTTGAAACTCAAATACTTTGGCCACCTAATGAGAAGGAAGGACTCACTGGAAAAGGGCCTAATGCTGGGAAAGATTGAGGGCAATAGAAGAAGGGGACGACAGAGAATGAGATGGCTGGATGGAGTCACTGAAGCAGTAGGTGAGAACTTAAATGGACTCCAGAAGATGGTAGAGGACAGGAAGACCTGGAGAAACATTGTCCATGGGGTCGCGATGGGTCGGACACGACTTCGCAATTAACAACAACAACAAATGTGATATCTATGTTTTTCTCCCCCCTTCAAATAATCTTTCATCAATATTTTAATTCAAAAGTCAATTTATCAGTCAGTCAAAATTATAGTTCAGTATGTTAAACCACTTTAAATCCTTCCTACAGATTCTCCTCTAAAAGATTAGCCAAAAAGCTAAGGTTTTTCTTTTCCATGAACAGTTCTTAGATTTAAGTAACAGTCCAGGTGTTCTGTTTTGTTTTTCTTTCAAACACTTTTTAATCTTATAGCTGGCTCTTCTTTTGTTCCCAGCTGTCTTCAAGGTTATTTGCAATTCAAAGGAACAACTTTTTCTTTGTTTCTAGGCACTCTGCCAATTGCTGAGTCCTTATTGTTAGTGTTCTATTCGCTGAGTCTCCACTAAATGTCAGCAGTTATTTCTTTTTTCAGTTTTTCTTTCAATTAAAAAGTTATTTTTGTTATATATTTTTATAATTCCATCAAAATTTTTAGAGTATAATCTTGACAGTTTTTTAGTTCCTAAATTTGTCCAGACTGATGTATTTTAAATCAAATTTTAATATATTTCTTCCTTTTATATTAATTAACCACTTCCATCTTTAAGGGAATGGGGATATAGTCCCCTCCCTTCACTTCTGGAGGTTTTCTTCCTTTTGGGGATCTTTTCGAGGATTTGGATAGTAGATAGAAGATCAATACTCTCACCAATTCCAAGCACGCTGTTCACGGATGTTTAGGTTCGTGCTCTGGGACTTTCGGCTGCAAGCACCTTGGGCTAGATGCTGATCTCATGCTAGCCTTCTCCTGTCAGGTTTGGAGGGTTTTCCCCAGATCAAACGAAGCGATTGCTGTCACTTTGTGATCCACGGGGCACCCTCCTTCACGGTCACCTCTCCGGGGCAACTTCGGACCATCTAGGGTCCCCCAAGCAGGAAGAAAGCGTGGGGAGCGGAGGTCCGCTCTCGTGCGGCTATGCACTGCAGGCACAAAACTGGAAGTCTCCCCATTCCCTGAAATTTAGTTTTCCTTTGATCTACTTTGCCCCGGCGTTTGTGTATCTATGCAAATTCTCAGTCATCCAGGTCATGATTGTCTCAAATGTGCTTTTTCGAAAAGCAGCTGGACTGTTTTTTTTTCCTTGAGGAAGCCATTTTGTAAAGCGATTTTCTCAAGGAAAAAAGCAAAGTCTAGCTGCCTTTTGAAAAAGCACCTTTGAAATTACTGCATCTCCCTGCCTCTTGCTTTCTCTAAACCTTACAATAAAGATGCATTTATTGAAAGGAAGATCCAGCAGAAGAGATTTTTGAGGAAACCAAAGGCCATTTGTAGGAATAGGAACAGACTGGGCAGAGAATTGGGTAAGAATTTGAAGTTACAACAGCATTGAAAAAAGTGACTAATGACTTTTTTTGATGCTTATGAGCGTGGCAGCATCCTCATGGTGATGTGATCAAAATTCAAGCACTTAGCAACTGCATGTATTTATTATGACAATTGCACTGTCCCAGGATCATGTGATCACCATTTATAACCTTCCAAAATGGCTTCTGATAAGCAAAACCAACGGGAAGAGCAGGATTTCCTTAACGACCACTTGATTCATTAACAACTGCACTGATTCACGCAACCTTGGCAAAAAGGTTGTAAAATATGGCAAAACTCATTTATCAACTGCCTTGTTTAACAATGAAAATTTTGGGCTCAATTGTGGTTATAAGCCAAGGACTACTGGTATTGTTTGTTACAAATTCATTAGAAGGAAGAAACTAGTAAGATGTAAAAGGTTGTCCCAAAGGTGCTTTTTCAGGAGACAACTGGACTTTCTTGTTGTTCTTTGAAGATGTTTTGCTTCTCATCCAAGAAGCTTCTTCAGCTCTGACTAGATGGTGGGGAATGGAAGGATTCCCCAGCTGTCTGCGAGAAATATAAATCCTTCCATTCTCCACCATCCAGTCAGAGCTGAAGAAGCTTCTTGGATGAGAAGCAAAACATCTTCAAAGAAAAAGAAGAAAGTCCAGTTGCCTCCTAAAAAAGCACCTTTAGGACAACCTTGACCTGGATGACTGAGAATCTCCATAGACATGTAAAGGGGAGTGATGCATAGAATCTGATCTTTTCTTTGGGTTCCTTGAGCTGGGCTATGGAACAAATTTGCAGGACATTCTTCCTAAGCTTGGGTCTAGGAGAGCAAAAAGTATGGCTGGCTCAGGAATTCTAGGAGTTGAAGTCCACAAGACATAAACGAGCCAAGGTTCCCCACCCCTGGTCTAAGGCACTGGAACTGTCCCCTTAAACCCTTCTCAGATTTAACTGGGATGTCTTATGTCCAAGTGAGGCCATTCTTTTAAACCTCCATTGAACTCCTAGGAAGGTGAAGGAACTTCTCGTTTTCAGGGCCATAGTATATCATCTATCTTTCATATTGAAGACCGAGGCACAAGTCTCATCCAAATTATAATGTTGCGCAAGGTGCTGATTGAGTGGGGTGATAGAAGAAACCTTTGTTTCTTCAAGGTAGAGATGACAGTTTCGTTCATGGAATGATGCTATGGTTCCTTTCTCCTTCTTTTCAGTGGCCTATCCGACATGGCATGGTGGAAGACTGGGATCTTATGGAAAGGTTCATGGAGCATATTATTTTTAAATATCTTCGAGCAGAACCAGAAGATCATTATTTTTTAATGGTGAGACCAACAGGCAAATGGTACCCTATATCAGGGGTCCTCAACCGTGCCAACTTTAAGACTTGTGGACTTCATTTCCCAGAATTCCTCAGCCAGCTTTCTGGGAGTTGAAGTCCACAAGTCTTAAAGTTGACAAGGTTGAGGACCCCTGCCCTATATCGTGTTTAAGCATTATTTATATCACATTTTGACATTAGTAATATAAGCACACACTTAAAAGAAAAAAAGTGGGAAAGTCCCCATCACAAACGGTTGGAGCTTGGAGCAGGATTTATTTGATAAATAGATTCACAATTCTGATTTTACCCAAGGGACACACACACACACTGTCCCTTTCCAAAAAATAATATCCTAAGAATCTCTATAAAAAGTTTATTAGAGTCAGGAGAGCCAGAGTGAGAGAATAAATAGAGCAGAATATTACGTTAAGCAATAAAGGAAACAAAAAAGAGACAGTAAATATTCAACACTAGCTTAATTGTTGCCAATATATTCCAAAAAATTTAGCTGTTAGTTTGCTAACTATATTCTTGTCAAACTTTTAGCTGTCAGAAGAGAGAATTTCAGTGAACACACATGCTATCTATCAACCTTGATAAAATATGTGATTGGTATCTTCTTTATTTAACTCTGTCTTTTGAAAATAGACTGAACCTCCACTGAACACACCTGAAAACCGAGAATATCTTGCAGAGATTATGTTTGAATCATTTAACATACCTGGACTTTACATTGCTGTGCAGGTAAAATCAAATTGGTTCTTCCTGGGATGCTGCTTTTGGCACTGGAAACAGAGGCTTCTCTGGGCATTTAGTTCTGTTTTTTTCAAAATATGTTCTGGAAGAGGGTGTCCAAAAGATAAATATGGCAGTTGCAACATCTGTTAAAAAGGAACAGAGTTTGGATCATGCAGTTGCAGGTGCCATCTTGACTTTTTTTAAACCTCCCAGCAAAAGTTTCTGTAATTGATATAGAGAACGTTACTGCTAAAGATCTGATCTTATATAAATAGAAAGAGGAAGCGATGTCATTCTTACAAAGTCAATTTGATTTTAGGAAGGAAGGAAGGAAGGAAGGAAGGAAGGGGAGAAGGAAGGAAGGCTTTTGCTGTGATCTCACTATATTTCATCTCTGTAGCAAATATTTTATTGAACTATTTTTCCAAATGTTTTCCATTTTGCATTATTGCATAATTTTAGCCTTCCTTCCTTCCTTCCTTCCTTCCTTCCTCCCTCCCTCCCCCCTCCCTCCCTCCCCCTCCCTCCCATCCATCCTTCCTTCCATTCATAGCTTCACAAAGAGTAGGGGAAACTGTTCGTTCCAGTTAATGTTATCAACATGTTTGGGGCCAATTCTTTGGAAAGATGTTTCTTCTTCCACCACAAATAGTGCCTTATTGAATCAAGGCAGCCCTGTTCCTTTCCTGTCTAGACACTGCTCCAGGAATCTGACATAGTCTCGTGATTATTTTGGTTTGTGGACTAACTAGCATGGGGACCAGAGAGAACATCTGTAGAAGTGGAAGGCATTATTCTAGGACAGTGTTTCTCAACCTTAGCAAGACCTCCCAGAATTTCCCAGTGGGCATGCTCGCTGAGGAATTCTGGGAATTGAAGTCCACAGCTCTTAAAGTTGGTCCAGGAAATATTGATTCAGGAAGACCAGTCTGCCATTCTACAGAAGGCATAGAAAGTGCTTTTATTTTTAATGTTATTTTATTAAAATGTTTTTTAGGTTTTCTTTTCTTTGGTTTTTTTTAAAAAGAGGAAAGACATTTATTTATTGATTGATTGATTGATTGTATGGAGTCCCACTTAGGCTGGGAATTTACCAACTCTTTGGGAAATTGGTGAGAAATTCTATATTACTGTCGTATTTTTTCAAATTACTTTTCACAGGCAGTGCTAGCCTTAGCTGCATCCTGGACTTCACGACAAGTTGGCAACCGTACCTTAACTGGCACAGTTGTTGACAGTGGTGATGGGGTGACTCACGTCATTCCAGTGGTAAGTACAATGTACACATAGTCCTCGACTTAGGATCATATGGGATCACAATTTGGGAGCTTGGCAACCAGCTCTCATTGATGAGTGATTGCAGTGTCCTACAATCACGCAATCACATTTTGCAATCTTTTATGCTGATTTTTGGCAAACAAAAATGTCCATTGGGAAAAACTGGATTTGGTTAACATGATTTGCTTAACAAGTGCAGTGATGCACTTAATGTTTGCTACAAAAATTGTCATAAATTTGAGTCCAAGTTGACTGCAATGACTTATGACGGAAATTCCAGTCTCAGTTGGGGTCATAAGTTAAGAGAGTACCTGTATGCTCTTAGTTTTTTGTTTTTGTTTTGGGGTACTGCTAGTTACATCAGAACGTAAGTTTTAGGTCTAAAGAGGTGAGGAAATGTATTAAGTGCAATGGCTTTGGAGGATGTACTTGGGAAGACATGAACACAACACCTGTGTGTGGCTGTTTAAAGCAAACACATCTGCTTCCAGAAGCTTCTGCGTCATGCCTGAAACCATAGAATTTATTATCAATCTTGTAAATTTGCAGGATTCTTTTTCCCCACCATGTATATGTATACATTCAGACTAGATGTGATGTTTCTCTGTATCATATATGTGTGTAGGTATATGCATAATGCTATTTTTTTGAGAGCTGAATGCAACACAATTTCATTTTAATGTATGCTGATTAGTGTACATTTAAAGTGACAATAAAGTTCCTTATTCTATTCTATTCTATTCTATTCTATTCTATTCTATTCTATTCTATTCTATTCTATTCTATTCTATTCTATTCTATTCTATTCCATTCCATTCCATTCCATTCAATATTCTATTCTATTCTATTCTATTCTATTCTATTCTATTCTATTCTATTCTATTCTATTCTATTCTATTCTTGCAAGGTGGTGTGCCATCTTGACTTTTTTTTTTTTTGCTTTTAAAGCTCTATTAAGTAATACAGATAGTTTTGACTTATAACCATTCATTTAGTGACCATTTGAAGCTACAGGAATGCTGAAAAAAGTGACTTACAGCCAGTGCTCATACTTACAACTGTTGCAGCATCTCCATGATTAACTGATCAAAATCTGGGCTTTTGATCAAAACCTGGGCACTTGGCAACTGGAATGTATTTTCGATGGTTGCCATGTCCTGAGGTCACATGCTCAATGGAGCAAGCTACATTCACTTAACAGCAACACTTGCTTAACAATGGAAATTCTGGTTCCAACTGTAAATCAAGGACTACTGTAACTATTTGATAAGCAGGATGCACTCAGCCCCAGATTCTGAACTGGTTATACTGTTGGACATCTAAAGCTGAGTAACTTTCTCCCCCACTTTGGAAGGCAGAAGGTTACGTAATTGGCAGCTGCATCAAGCACATCCCCATTGCAGGAAGAGACATCACATATTTTATTCAGCAACTCCTAAGGGAAAGGGAGATGGGGATCCCTCCAGAGCAATCCCTGGAAACAGCAAAGGCTATAAAGGTAAATACTTTCTATTTCTCTAAATTCTCTAGAAATACTGAACAGATTGTGGGGGAAATGGGTGAAATGTAAAGTGTGCTCCCCATGGTTTCTGGATATCCCATTTATTTTAAAATGATGGTACAAGGGACTTGTAAAACATTCTGTCACAGAATACCTCAATCCCAGAATAGGTTGCTCCAGCCTCAAAACAGATTGTTTTTCACAGAAGCATTCCAACAATTAGTTCCAACACTTCCAAAATCCTTGGAATAGCCTGGTTACGAACTGGGATCTTCTGTGAAGGCTGCCTTTGGAGACAAGGAAATGCTTAGTGTTTTTAGTAGTTAAGGCTAGAAATCTGGAGACTGTGAGTCCTAGTCCTGCCCTAGGCATGAAAGCTGGCTGGGTGTCTTTGGGCCAATCACCAGTCTAGTCCTACCTGAGGCATGGAAGCTGGCAGGATGTCTTTGGGTCACTCAGTCTCTTTCAGCTCAACCCACCTCATAGGGTTGTTGTGGGCAATATAAGAGGAGGAAGGAGTATTAGGTATCTTTGCCACCTTGAATTATTTTTTAAAATAGTAAAGGTAGGATTAAATAATAATAATAAAAAACTTTTAAGATAGTTGGACTTCAGCTCCCAGCACACTGGGGAATGAACATAAATGTCAGCCTCACTAGATGGACTTGACCAAGAAATCAAAACTAAAACTACATTGATTGAGATTGGATATAATAACAGAATCTTGCAAATTGGATTGAGCTGTAAGCCTGTCAATGCTGCTAACATTGGATGTTCTTGCTTTGACAATATATGGAGATGCAGCCATTTTCCTTCTTATGTTGTACTCTTAGAATTAGAGTTAGAATTAGATGATACTGGGGGGGGGGAGGAAGAATGTGCATGGGAGTTTAGTTAGACATAACAATATTGTAACTAGTGTGAGTACCAAGGTTTTTTGAAATAAGAGATGATAAGAAATGGTGGGTCAAAGAACTGGAAGGAAAGCCTGCATTTCAAACTAATTGGAGAATGTGATTTATGACTGTTAATTAGAGGAGGGGATTGTGCTTTGATACTCTGTGCTCAGGGGAGGGGAATTCAGATTTTGGCTTTGCCTATGTACATGCTGATGCTATGCTACTTGAATATAGATTCTTTAAGGTAAACAATGCCTCAGTTCTTTGAAGAGTTTCATCTGCCGGAACCATGACAGAAGCCCTCCCTATAATTCGGTGAATAAGGGAGAATTTGCCTGATCCATATCTGAATGTTATGTGGATGTTCATGGCTTAAAAAGTGTTTTATTTCTTCTTTTGCCTATGCAGCAGGCCCTGCATGATGCAATTGTCATGTGATTTTAGGAAAAGAGCGACAGCAGTTTGAAGGGGCAGCCTTGAAATGCAAAATATTGCCCAATCCCATTAAGTCAACATAGCTCACCAGGTCTCTTGATCATTTTTTTTTTTTTACTCATGGCTTTCAGGTCCTGATAATAAACATTTTTTTTCTCAACATTGTACAATATAGAACCTCCAAATGAGCAGTTGGAATGCCGATCATTTCCAAAGAAGTTATACTTTTAATCTTACCTTCTTTCATCCAGTGAGACAATTTCCTTCTTTATTTTATCCTTTGCAGGAAAAGTACTGTTATATTTGTCCTGACATAGTAAAAGAATTTGCAAAGTATGATGCTGATCCCCACAAATGGATTAAGCAATACACAGGGATCAATGCCATCAATAAAAACACATTTACGATAGATGTCGGCTATGAAAGATTCCTTGGGCCGGAGGTTTTCTTTCATCCAGAGGTAAGAGACAAGATTGCTATAGTAGAAGTCATTGCAGCAGCAGCAGCAGCAGCAGCAGCAGCAGCAGCAGCAGCAGCAGTAGGTAGTAGTAGTTGCAAGGGTGGTAATAAGAAAGCAGGAAGGCAGGCAGGAGGCAGGCAGGAAGGAAAGAAGGCAATGGTACTCATGGGTGTAAGGCACCAACTTATGGCCAAATTATTTTCTAACAGTGTTAGAAAATACACAACTTCCACTTGATATAGATTAGTCGTTCTCAACCTTAGTAAGTTTAAGATGTGTGGACTTCATGCCCAGAATTGAAGGGAGGCTGGCTGAGGAATTCTGGGTGTTGAAATCCACCCATTCTAAAGTTCCCAAAATTTAAAAAAAAGTTGCTTTAAGTACTGTAGAACTGCATCAAATTATTTTTTTTGTTTGTTTCTGACATGATGTTCATTCTGGACAGATGGCCGTTCATCTCTTTTGGCCACCTCTTCTTTGAGCAGCAGAATTAATGGCTACGGTTAAGATCCACATGTAGTATGGCCCTATCTTTTATCATCCAACGGGGGCCTTTTGTGCGGGGAAAGGTGAAAAACTAGCCGGGAATGAAGGCTCAAGGGAAACAGACGTGGAAGGCTTATGAGTTAGTTGCTCTGGGGAAGAAGGGGGCATCTGGCTAGCAGCCTTGCAAGGGAGGAATAGTGGAGAGTGTCTGGGGCTGATTTTGCACTCACAAAGTGCTGGCCTTGCTAAACAACTGTTATTAACAATCCTACTTCACTAAAAAATGAAAAATCCAGGACAAACACTAAAGCAGATGGAATGCTAGCATAATAAACATAAACTGAGATGATCCAAGAAAACCAGAAAATGGTTGGTCATCTTGTCCGTAAGAAACTCTTTAAGAAGAGATTGGACCACCATTTGTCTGAAACGGTATAGGGCAGGGGTAGGCAACCCAAAACACTTAAAGAGCCACTTGGACCTGTTTCCCATCAAAAACAAAACACTGGGAGCTGCAAAACCCTTTTGATATCTAAAATGAAGATAACACTGCATATATCCTTTTTTACCTTTATTATAGGTGTGTGTGTTTGTGTGTGTGGGGGTATTTGTGTGTGTGTATGTGTGTGTGTGTGTGTGTGTATGTATATGTATGTATGTATGTATGTGTATACACACACACACACACACACACATACACATACACACACAAGTTAAAAAAGGATATATGCAGTGTTATCTTCATTTTAGATGTCAAGAGGGTCTCTCTCTCTGTCTCTCTCCCTCCCTCTCTATCTGCCCTTGGTCTACCACTCCTCTTCCCCCACTCTCTTTCTTTCTCTCTCTCTCTTTCCTCTCTCTCTCCCTCCCTCTCTCCATCTCTCTCTCTCTCTTTCTCTCCCCCTCTCTTCTATCTGCTGCTCACCTGGCAAGTTTCAAGCTGTTGTCCAACAAGCGCAGGAGTAGGCAACCTCGTCTCTTTTATGACTCATGGACTTCAACTCCCAGAATTCCTGAGTCAGCCTAGCTGGGCTAACTAGCTCTCTCCTGCCCTTCCTGCTTCCTGCAGAGATGCAGCAAAGGGAGGAGCTCCACCCAGTAAGCTTTTCAGCTCCTCGGAGAACACTGTGAGTGCACTCTCTTTTACACATACACACACACACACACACACAACACAAACACACACACACACACACACAGAGAGAGAGAGAGAGAGAGAGAGAGAGAGAGAGAGAGATTGAAGCAGGGAAGCGCAATTGCCTCTCTCTGTCTCTCTCTCTCTCTGCAAAGGCAGAGGAGGCTGGGAGCCACAGGGCAAGGCTCAAAGAGCCGCATGCGGCTCCGGAGCCGCAGGTTGCCGACCTGTGGTATAGGGTTTCCTGCTTGAGCAGGGGATTGGACTAGAAGACCTCCAAGGTCCCTTCCAACTCTGTCATTTGATTAAATTTAAAGTGTAAGAGCTGTTATTGACAAACTCAGCTGGCTTTGTTTTTCAGGAGCTCTATGTAAGTTTTTATAAATCAGAATAGAATCCAGAGAAGGTCCCCCCCCCACCTTTGACAGTTCCTTGTTATTATTGGTTGCATGTCACTTCTCTTGCTCACCTACAACAGATCTTGTCAGCTTCCAAGGAAGGACCTATGACAAGAATTGGGACCAGAATGTCTGCCACTATGTGATGATATTGTTAAATGAGTTGCACCTGATTTTGTGACCTTTTTGCCATGGTTCTTAAATGAATCACATGGTTATAAAGTGAATCCACTTCCCCCATTGACATTGCTTGTCAGAAGCTTACTGGCAAAGTCACAAATTGCAATCATATGACACCAGGATGCTGCAACTATTGTACATATATGTGCCAGAATTTTGATCACATTACAGTGAGGATGCTGTGACGGTCGTAAATGCAAGGACCAGTCATAAGTCACATTTTTCAGCTGCAGCGTAACTTTGGAGGGTCATTAAACCAATGGCCATAATATGAGAATTACCAGCACACTTTTTTCAGTTGTTATAACTTCGGCTGTTATAAGTTTAAACCAGTTTTCATAATTCCAGTGCTTTCTATATGTGCATTACTTGATTATCTGCCTCTCTTATTTATTTAGTTTGCCAATCCAGATTTTATGGACTCTATTTCGAATGTTGTGGATGAAGTTATACAGAACTGTCCCATTGATGTTCGACGTCCTTTGTATAAGGTACACAGAGAGAGAATTATTAAATGACATTCAGGTGAAATTTCAAGTCTCATACCATGTGTGTCTTCCTGCTGGTTTGATTAGTAGCTTGTAGATAGAGGGATAAACAGAAATAGGTTACGATCTTGAAAACATACTTTTGGTAAAGCTGCTTTTATTTTCCGTGTTATTCCAACACTGAACATTTCTGAACATTATTAGGTGTCCAGCTATGGATTCAGCTTTTCTCATGCTTTTACAGTTCACCAGTCCTTGGAGAAGTAGAC
The DNA here is from genome assembly GCF_016545835.1 of Crotalus tigris. Lineage (NCBI taxonomy): Eukaryota > Metazoa > Chordata > Lepidosauria > Squamata > Viperidae > Crotalus > Crotalus tigris. The sequence goes on along the minus strand of NW_024096859.1, from coordinate 1,341,434 downwards.
AAAAATCACACATTTATTTTTTATTTGTTTTATTATACTTAACAAATTTGGAACCTGCTCATCTCACTGATAAGGTAATTTTACTTTGATGGTTCCTGGTTTATGGTCCAAGAGGCACTGATGACCCACAAAATATGGCAGGTGACCATTGATATAGGCAAAAATGAAATGAAGATACTATAAAAATATTAAATAGTTCTAGTTGCTGGAGATGGCCTATCCCCACCGACTTTTGGTAGCCTCATAATTCTGAAAATATGAGATTTACTGATCTCATGAAATTTCAGCTATTAAAAATAACCTTTTAATAATTAAATCCATGCGTATGTTTGTCGAGTCGAATAGAATTAGAATAGAACAGAACAGTAGAAAGAATAGAATATTTTATTTGGTCAAGTGCAATTAGACACACAAGGAATTTGTCTTACATAGCTTTATTTTTATTTCTTTTATTTGTATTAAAAAAAACCTTGTAGAGATAAACATATTTAAAATGGTAATGTAATTTAGCAGGAAAAGATTCATTTAAATTTCCTTGTCTACTATATCTGTGCGTTCTTGGCTAGTTTATTTCTTAGCCATCCTAGCACCCTTAAGTTATCTTGCTGTGATTAAACATTAGTTGGCATTTTCACACAAGTAAGGAGGTACATATTTCATTTAAGTTGTGCCTCGATGGATTCTGCCAATCAAAAACTATGACAGTCCTAGAATTACCAGGAAGTGCCTTGAAGGCCTTCCTAAATTATTTTTTATATTAAGTTAGGATAATTAGCTCCATTATGGATCATTTTATACTTACTTATATTGAATTGTACTTATCTTTTGCTTGATTACTTACATCCCAACAGGTTAACATTCTCTTTTTTCCTATGTCTTTCTTAAAGACATATAATAGCTCTATTTTTTAGCTTTATTAGCTTCATTTTTTTCCCTTTTAAATGGGCTGCTGAACCACTAGGATCAGCTGAGAGCCTTTTAATTTGATGCATGATGTTAATTATCAAGTCCACTTATGAAGAAATAGTAGTTCTGTCTGTTATCTTTGGATTCCTTCATTCTTTTCTTCTAATGGCTCATCAGTGGCTTGAACAAAAGATGCCAAGGATAGAGATAGTCTTGAAGAAGGCAATCCATTACTACTATGTAAATATCTACTTAGCCTAGGTAGAGAGGGTGAGATAAACACTCAAGATTTCCCTGTCTTGATTCTCTTTAGTATAAAGAGGAGAAAGATTCTTAGGCAGGCTTGAAGATTCTGCTATTATATTTTGTGTCAACAGAGTTCAAATACGTTTTTTTGTGATGTCTCTTTCCTGACCTGGGAAGAGAAAACCTTTTGTAATGGAATGCATGGATAATCTTGGGGAAAAGGGGGAAGATATGTTGGCCAAAAAACAAGGTCATCATCTTCAAAGGCCTTTATAGCGTGAGTTCAGGGTATCTGAAGAATTGCCTTACCCCAATGGTATTAACCGTCCCACTCATTCCAGCAGAAAGGGCCTACTGTGGATCCCGTTAGCCACAGAAATTTGGCTAGCAAGATCCAGGAGAAGAGCCTTTTTTGTTGTGGCCCCCAGCCTTTGGAATATTCTCCCATCAGAGGTGAGATCTGCCCCTATATTCCTGGCCTTCTGGAAGACTCTAAAAACTTGGCTGTGCTGCTTGGTCTGGGCCCTGATACAATGCGATTGGCTGACAGAGTAGAGATGATTCTCACCTTAAGGCTGCCCATCATTTTGGTTCTTAACTTTTAATCTTTTTATTCAAATTTTAATTTTTTAAGTTCTTTTAAACTTTTTGCTATGCAGTGATAGCTTAGAGCAGTGTTTCCCAAACTTGACAATTTTAAGGCATGAGGACTTCAACTCCCAGAATTCCACAGCCACGCTGGCTGTGGAATTCTGGGAGTTGAAGTCCTCATGCCTTAAAATTGTCAAGTTTGGGAAACACTGGCTTAGAGCTCAACTGCTTTGAAACTCATTGAATTTGGTACTCAACACATTTTGACATGAAAATTTTGTCCCAGTACTCATTGTTGATTTGGTACTGGTGTTTGGTTTGTTTAGTTTGTTTGGTACACAGAAGCTAGAACTTGTCAGTGTTGGCTGCTTGTGACTCACTATATTATTCCTTATGGGAAAAATTTGTTTGGTACTCATCATTTTTAGTACTCATCGTGCTTCCTGGAACCAATTAACGATGAGTACTGAGGTACCACTATATTGTAAGCTGGAAGAAGAGGGAGTCAAGCTATTCTCCAAAGGACCTGAGGCAGGACAAGAAGCAATGGAAACTAATCAGTGAGAGAAGCAACCTAGAACTAAGGAGAAACTTCCTGACTGTTAGAACAATTTATCAGTGAACAACCTGCCTCCAGAAGTTGTATATGCTCCAACACTGGAGATTTTCAAGAAGAGACTGGACAACCATTTGTCTGTAATGGTATAGGGCAGTGGTTCTCAACCTGTGGGTTGGGACCCCATTTGGGGTCGAATGACCATTTCACGGGGGTCGCCAAACAAGGCTGTCTGCCATTTTTTCACCTTTGGCCACGCCCCTGGCACCCGGTGATGTATAAGTGGTTGGGGGTCACCACAACATGGGGACTGTATTATGGGGTCACGGCATTAGAAAGGTTGAGAACCACTGGTATAGGGTTTCCTGCCTAAGCAGGGGGTTGGACTAGAAGATCTCCAAGATCCCTTCCAACTCTGTTATTCTGTTATTCTGTTAGAGGGTGGAATAGAAATTTAATAAATAAATAAAATAAAATAATAAAAAATTTAATAAATAAATAAAATAAAATAATAAAATAAAATAATAATAAAATAAAATAAACAACCAGACAAGAAGGGGAGGTGCCCTCAGTAGCTTAATGGCCACAGATAGCAAAAACCCACCTTCACTTACTTATGACTGGATCAAGCAGCTAAAAGAGACTTTGGGAAATTTTTACCCTTAGACTTGCAAGATTCTATTAATGTAGCCCTACAATAAAGTAGGATTGATCTATCTTGTTGTGTCAGAAAATCTCCTCTTTCTTTCTAGAGATACTTCTGGTAGAATCTCATTTACTGTGTTTCTAAGAGTTAAGGAAACATGACTTCTTTTAATTCCACTACTGCTTTTTTTCCCTTGAGAAGCACATCATGTGCAATTTTCTTTTTCATGAATTTATTCTGTAGATTTCGTTAATGTCCAAAGTTTTCTTTACTTCCAATTGAAGATAAGTGTTGAGCAAGTTTTCCATTTCGCTTTTGAGATTTTCTTTCACCCAATCCTTAGGTACCCTGATAAAGTACTTTTTACTATTCTATTTCACTATTTCCAGTTTAGCTTCCAATATATTTGGAATAGAAGTTTAATAAATAAACAAAATATTTAGCATTTTCAATTTCTCTGAATTAATGATGTCTTCTTGTATCCCACCTACAGATCTTTTTCATTTCTTTATCCTGATATTCTAACTTGGCCATTCAGTTGTCCTATTTATCAATAAAGTCACCTTTAAGAGAATCCATTTTTATTTCAAAATCCTGTTTTAATTGTACCCAGAATTTTTTTTCATTAAAAAGCAATGGATCAAGGGACAGTTAGTCCTTGATCTATATCAGTCATAAGTCACTTATTTTTTTAGGGTGGTTGTAACTTTGAATGGTCACTAAATGGATGGTTGTAAGCCAAGGACTACCTGTGTACAATTAAGAATAAGATTTAAAAAATGATACATAGATATAATATATAAATTCCAGATAATAGTGTGAGAAAACAGATATAATGAAAACCCTTAAAAGAAGACTACAGTCTAGTTCTAAGCATTCAGTTCTTAAAAGTTTTTTAAAATACTGTTTATACTAAAACTCAAACTCTGTCTGCCTATCTTAATTTAAATTTAATTTCAAAATGGAAAACCCCCAAGCAGTTATTCCTTATCTTGGAGCCCCCCCTTGTGGCAAGAAAACAATCTCATAAAGTTCATAAAAAAAAAGAATTTAAAAATTTGATCAAATAATTGCAGATGAAACAAAGCTGTTTGCATTAGGAATATAACCTGGTTGCAGGAAATAAAATAAAAATAAGATAAATAGAATCACAATAAAAATAAATTGTTCTCAGATTAGTAAAAATCATTATTAGTAAAATTGTATTGAAAATGCCATTTCTTTATCAATCTGTGATGCTTGTTGAGCTAGAAAGAGTAAAATAAAATATAAGAATTATTTCCTTTGCTAAAAACTTTCTAGCTATATTAATCAAATCTACTGTAGTTTGCTACTGTCCATGTCCCTCCTATAGGCAAATTTATAATTTTAAAACTATTATTTTAAAAAATGTTAAATTCTTGAACACTAGAAAAAAGGAGTCAGTTGTAAAAATAAATAGGGCTGGGCTTCTGAATTCTAAAAACATAAATGTACAAATTCCAAAACTGAAGAGCAAAGCTCAAATGTTCAAAAGGTAGCTAATGAAAAAAATTTAAGTTAGTAGATTATTGAGTGAAGTAATCCTTAGTAAAGAGAGTTCAGCTTTGTTGACACTCATTCATCACTATCCATAGATGACATTTGGAGCAGGCTATAAATCACTCTGAAGATTTTATAGTGTTAACAATAGAAGAGAATATTTGTCGTTCATGGTTGAACTTTGGCGTCCTTGGCGCTCTCTGAATTTGGTTGTTTTCTTGCAGACGTTTTATTATCCAATTTACTAACATCATCAGTGTTAGTGAGTGTGGGGATTGCTCCTGTACTTGCATTGATTATGTTACCTAGTTGGGTAATGAAATGGCTGCAAGAAAAGAACCAATCTCAAAGAGCACATGTTTATAGTGTTCTGGGGTCATCTTCTTTGGAATAATCTCCAGTTTTTTCTCTTGGGTATCTTGACATTTTATCATAATCAAGAATGAAAAAGGGAAACTGGAAACAATTTGTCCACTGAAGAAGAAGACCCCTTCTTGATTTCATGAATGAAGCAATACCGTTTTGTCTTAAAATACCTTCATAAAAGGAATTTCAAATGAAAGCCCTTTTTGTATACCTTACATTGGTATTTACTATTGCTTTCTAGCCATAACGTATTTGTGGATTAATTAGTTTTGTTGTACCATACACAATATAGGCATTTCTAGTTAACATTAACACCTACTTTATTACCCTTTTGTTATTATTAACTGCTGGGCAAACTTTTCTCCATGAATAATGGATGGATCATCTAAAAGTTTCATTTCTGACCTTCAATTTTATAGTACATTATTATTCAAATAATTTTTACAATTCAATGTAGAAGTTATGAAGATTATTTTCTGCATCAAAATTCATCAGTTTCCCATATTCCATCATCAACTGGGTTTATATATGCTGTAATAAATTCTCTGATTCTCTTCTCCAATGTTTAGGCTGATCTTATTAACCATTCTAGATTTATTTGCTATTAGGTAGCAGAAATTTTCTATGTTCCTTGACTTATGGCCACAATTAGAACCAAAATTTCTGTTGTTAAGTCATGCCCAATTTTGTGATCTTTTTACCATGGTTGCTAAGTGAATCACTGCTGGCGTTAAATGAATCGCCCAGTTGTTAAATGAATACGACTTCCACCATTGACTTTGCTTGTCAGAAGCTGGTTGGGAAAGTTACAAATAGTGATCACGTAACCCTGGGATGCTGCAACTTTCATACATACAGTACATGTCAATTGCCAAGCACCTGAATTTGTTTGTGTCACTGTGGGGATGTTGCAACAGTCGTAAATGTGAGGACCGGTTGTAAGTAACGTGTTTTCAGCCATGGTCTAAGGTTCATGAGCATGAGCAGAGGACTGCCTGTATTGCTGTAGCTGAGATAAAGGAATTAATAAAGGCTAATTCTCATTAGCCTTTCTAGTCATTTGAAAGAAGTAAACCAACCATTTTCTTAAAATCCATATCGGTTTAATTAGCCCTCATTATTGCAATCTGCCATGTGAGGGAAAAGGATTGGGCCTTAAATCTATTTAACATAATAAATAATATACATATGTGTACCCTTCTATAAACTAAGGTAAATTATGAGGTGAGATAAAATGTCTATGACCTTCTCAGTTATGGAAATTTGGAATTCTTTGTTCTAAAATATCTGATTAATTTTCACCCTATCTTCAGATGCCCACTTAAGATCTTATAGCTGTTGGTTTAGACTACTGTTTCTTAACTTGACAAGTTTAAGATGTGTGGGCTTCAACTCCCACAAGCTAGCTGGAGAATTCTGGGAGTTGAAGTCCAACCATCTTATAGTAGCCAAATTGAGAAACACTGGTCCATGCTTAAATTAATTTGTTCCTTTTCCAATCTAGCTGCTGCTTTCTTTCACTTCTGATTCGATTCATTTTGTAATGGAGATCCTTATTTTAAGCTATATCTTGAATGCTAAGAGAGTTACCTCACACATAGTTGGAAAATTATGATTAAAATAATTTTGAGAGATTTGGGAATGGGCAACTGTTGCTCAGCTGCAGTAAGAAGGCTGTACTTGAGAGCAAATTTGCTGAGATTAACAGGAGTTAACTTTCACTCCTAATGATGGGCATTTATATGTTTTCATTGCCTTTGCTGTAGAGTAGAATTTGATAAAAATTCTGTGCAACTCACAGACAGCTAGTAATATAGCCCAAGATAAGTATACTGAAGAATTGTCTTGGGCCGCATATAAAATATATAGTGTAATTACTGTATATAAGTCACATAATAATGTTAAGTTAGGTATAGTTTATAGTAAAATATAGTTAGTGTATATAAATCACATAATTATATGATTGTATGATTTATATACAGTAACTATACTATATATTTTATATGCGGCCCAAGATAATTCCTTTTCAGTGCAGCCCAGGCAAGTCAAAAGTAAGTGGACGCTCAGTGTGAAGGTAGATGCATCCATGAGGTATCTGTGTCAAAAAATGGCATCTTTGCACTAGAAACTCGTGTAAACTTTCGTAAGTGAAATGCTTGTGAAAATTTGATTGCACTTTGTGCAGTGATGATGGTCACCAACTTAGTTTTTTGATCTCCCTGCAGAATGACCATCAGTAGATCAGTCATGTCATACAGGAAGTCCTTCATTTACTACTGGTCACTTAGTGATCATTGGTAGTTACCATAGATCCCCCCCAACGATAGTTATGACTTGATTTTGAAATTATGATGCCCGTGGCCACATATACACTCCCTCCCTGTGGTCATGTGATCACATTTTGGAGACTTGACAACCATCTCATTTTTACAGCTGATTGCTATGGTCGTTGGTCACATGATTGTGGTTTTCAATGTTTTTTTGCTGGTTTCTGATGTTTGTTTTAGTTTTCAGCAAAAACTGCCCTTGGGGTAAAATGGATTCACTTAAGACCATGGCATGTGCTTAACAACTGCCACAAAAATGTCATAAAATTAGGCCTAACATGTAGTGACCCACTTAATGACTGCAATACCTTCCAAATATAATTCCAGGCTCAATAATGGTTGTAGGTTGAGAACTATCTGTATGACTGCACCTGACCTATCACATTTGTGTCCTGCTATTCCTTAAGGAATAGCCAAGAGAGAGAAGATCTATAGATCTGATTGTTTTAAAAAAAGTTTGGTTGTATTGTCTAAAGCCCAAAAATGTTTCTTTGTCATGTAGAATGTGGTGCTTTCAGGAGGATCTACAATGTTTAGAGATTTTGGTCGTCGTTTACAGAGGGACTTGAAAAGAGCAGTAGATGCTCGACTAAAAATCAGTGAAGAACTCAGCGGTGGTCGAATAAAGGTAAATTGATTTTATTTCCCATTAAATGCCTGAACAAACAAAGGGAGAGCCCTGAGCTGATTAGCAAGGCCTATAAATCAGATGACATTTTTACATGCTAATTGCATTTATTCGGGCCAGTATCCTGCTCGGAAATGATTGACAAAGAAGAACATTATATTATTTATATGATGATAGTCAGTTGAATTCTTCAGGTTTAAAGAAATGTCCAATATCCAGAAAATGCTAGAACATTTTCAGCTCAGCTTATTATTTTGTAACAAAAGTGAGATTTTTGGCAGTCAAAGGTCTGGTTGCAAAAATTTAGTTCAAAGGATTTCATTCTGGTTAATAGGGGATGAATGAGAGTCATTTCGGTGTGGCAGTTAGGGCATCAGGCTAACAAGTGGGAGACTGTGAGTTCTAGTTCTGCCTTAGACGCAAAGCCACTCTTTCTCAGCCCTAAGAAGAAGGCAATGGCAAATCACATCTGAAAATCTTGCCAAGAAAACTGAGGGATTTTGTCCAGCTAATTGCCAGGAGTCACGACAGGAAGGGAAAAAAGAAAGAAAGAAAGAAATAGAAAGATCTAAAGTTAAGAAAGGAAGGGATGGAAGAAAGGAAGGAGACAAGAAAGAAAGAAAGAAAGAAAGAAAGAATGAAAGAAAGAAAGAAAGAAAGAAAGAAAGAGAGAGAAAGAAAGAAAGAAAGAAAGAAAGAAAGAAAGAAAGAAAGAAAGAAAGAAAGAAAGAAAGAAAAGAGGATCAATATTTTCTCTTTGCTGGACCATATATATCCATGCTGGGATTATAGCAACAGTGTAAAAAGAAATAGCAGAACTCACAATATTTTAGGCGGGTGCTTGAATTTGGCAAGTATAATTACATTCTTTCTAGTAGAATGATAAAGTCTCTTGCATTAGGAATGGAGAGCTCAAATCTTGAGTATTGGGCCATAGAGATTTGCAACCCACATTGCTGGAATCTGAGCCAGCTTTATTAATTCCGAACAGATGGTTATTCAGAACCTCTTTTCCCGTAATAACTCATTAAACACAGTGTGCTGTTCCAACTGGTAGGCCTGGTTAATTCAGCCTGTGTTGTGTTCTGATAATATTCTGTTTTTGTTTTGTGTTTTGCAGCCGAAACCTGTGGAAGTTCAAGTGATCAGTCATCACATGCAGCGTTATGCCGTCTGGTTTGGCGGATCTATGCTTGCGTCGACGGTATGTCTTTTATTAAATCAGCTGGTCCCAGGAAAATTGCACATCATCTGTTTGATTCCTAAGCAAGGAATTGGTTTCTTTATTGTTCCCACCAGCAAATAAATTCACTGTTTTTTCCATTGCTGGTTAGACTTACACCTTGCATTACTGTAATAAGATCAATATGGAGAGAACAAATTTTGTTAGGCAAAATCTGGCAAAAAAAATCACATTTCTCAATTAAAAAAAGAATTAGGGACTGCTAAAGTTATCTGATTAGATTTGTCTACATCCAAAGAACGTACAGGTAATTCTCACAAGTGGTTGCTTAATCACCATCCAGTGTACTTCCCCATAGCTACCTATGACTCATTTTTAGAGCTATAGTGATCACATCACATGATCTGTATGTTGGGCACTTGGCAACCTGCTCACCTTTGTAGCTTTTTGCAGTGTCTCACAGTCACATAACTGTGATTGGTGACTTTTTTGGCCTGTTTCTAGTGTTTTACTTCCAATTTTCAGCAAAAAGTGTCTGTTGGGGAAAAACAGATTTGTTTAACAATCATGGCATTTACTTAATGATTGCAACATTTCCTTAAAAGAAAAGTCATAACTCTGAAACTGATCATGTGATGCCTTGGCTTACAACCACAATCTTATAATTCCGGACTCAATTCCGGTCATAAGTTGAGGATTTCTTGTAGGGTATAAACTCAGATGATCTGCATTTAAGAAGTAATCCTAAACATTTTAAGATGTTTGCAATTGGCAATTGCTGCTTTCAAAGCCCAGGACCACATAAATACGAAGCATAGAATGGCCCAAAGCAGACATTCTGATAGAGAGACGTTCTCTGAGGACGGGCTACAGCAGGAGTCTGAAAGCTTGGAAGACTAAATCTCTGGTTCCAGTGACTAACCCAGATTGGTTCCTTCAGCATTATCCTGGGACACGTATATTTGCCTTTGTTCCCCAGCATCTCTGCTTCAAATTCCACTATTTGAGGGGCTGCCACAAAGAAGAAGGGAATCAAGCTATTTTCCAAAGTACCAGAAGGCAAGACAAGAAACAATGGATGGAAACTAATCAAGGAGAGAAGCAACCTGGAACTAAGGGGAAACTTCCTAACAGTGAGAACAATTAACCAGTGGAACAGCTTGCCTTCAGAGGTTGTGGATGCTCCATTACTGGAGGTTTTTAAGAAGAAATTGGATAGCCATCTATCTGAAATGATATATGTCTTCTGCTTGAGCAGGGAGTTGGACTAGAAGACCTCTAAAGTCCCTTCCAGCTCTATTCTGATTGACTGAAAGTTCTCCAGCCTTGAGTCTTGGCTAACTGCTCAGTGTACTGAATTGCTGTCATAGAACACTTTTTACAATTCTGTAGTCAGTTCACAAAAACTCAGAAAGGTGCATCACCTTTTCAGTCTGTAATTTGGAATAGCCTCGAGCCGATTCTGAGACTTCCAAGTTCAGAACCAGCTCTTTCTGGTGCTAACTTAACAGAAGCAAAAATAGTAGGTCAGATAGGACTTTTGACAAATAGAACATAATTCTTTATTGATCAAGTGTGATTAGACGCACAAGGAATTTGTCTCTGATGTATAAGCTCTCATATACATACAAGCAAGAAGTGAAAAATCATGATCATAATCATAAAATACAATCATCATAAATCATAAGATACAATATTCAGGGGTGGTCATGGGATGCTTAATAAGCAATCAAATCATAATAGGATATTAAATAAAAGCAATCAACATAAAATGTAAGATACACACAACAGTGTTATAGTCATAAGATGCTAAAGAAATAGGTAATAGGAAAGATGAGAAGGATAATAGTATTACATGGTTTGACATTCCAGGGCATAAGACAGTGTTGTGGGAATTAATTGTTTAGTAGAGTTATGGCATGGGAGATAAACTATTTTAATCTATTTTGAGAAATCATGGTGTAAGAGTAGACTTCAGCAAGTTTTCATACATGTAGTCACTTTGCATCATAGTATAACGTCTGCTAGAAATGGAACAAAGTCTTTCTGTATTGCTTTCTTTAAATTTCTGTTCCTTGTCCAAAGGGCTTTTGGTAAAAAAATATCTTAAGTATATGTGTCTCTTTCTTTCAAAATTAACTGCCATTCCCATCTTTGCCCTGTGTAGTGAATTCACCTGTGAAGGTGATCATGTACCACCAATTTTTCTCTGGACTGGTTCATTTTCTTGATCGTACGTTTTCACGTGCAGCAGCTTCTGATCTATCCTTAATTTTTTTTTTCTCAGCCAGAGTTCTTTGACGTGTGTCACACCAAGAAAGCCTACGAGGAATATGGTCCTGGCATTTGCCGTCACAATCCTGTTTTTGGAATTATGTCATAAGATTCACAGTGCAGCATCATCACAGTGCAGCATCATGGTGCAACTCTGGGGTCTGATGGCGAACTTTCTGCTGATGAGGAGAGAGACTTGGTGCAAATACCAAAACTTGGTGTAGTGTGGATGCCTAGAATGTGCATTAGAATCAGGGACTTCAAAGCAATGGAGCGGCTAGAACTCAGTGGAGAAAAATGACTCAACTTGATTGTTAAATTAACTCCTTTCTGCAAGTTAGCTTCTAGTATATAACATTCGCTTTGCTAGAAAGGGTGAAAGCAGAAACTGTTTAGATCAATGTTTCTCAATCTTAGCAATTTTAAGATGTGTGGACAGCAACTTCCCATGCTGGCTGGAGAATTTTGGGAGTTGTGGTCCAGATATCTTAAAAGTTGCCAGGGTTGAGAAACAATAGCTTAGATCAGGGGTCTTCAAACTTGGCCCTTTTACGACTTGTGGACTTCAACTTCCAGAATTCCTCAGCCAAGCATGATGGCTGAGGAATTCTGGGAATTGAAGTCCACAAGTCGTAAAAGGGCCAAGTTTGAAGACCCCTGGCCTAGATGAACAGAAATCCAGATAAGAACCCAGAATGTGATTTTGTTCCTCCTGAATCTGACATTGGTTTTAACCTTATATTGTAGTATTTCTCAACCTTGACAATTTTAACCTGGGTGGACATCAACTCCCAGAATTCTTGACTGTTATAGTGAATTTGGCAAGAAGAAAGCTTAGCCATTGTAAAATTGGTGTCTTGTTTCACTAAAAAAAAAACATCCCACATTTGCAATATACAAAGGTTTTGAAAGTTTTACACTCATGATTATGTTTGTGGTTGGTTTTTCTGCATAAGAGTACAAGTATCATAATGCCCAATTTTTGGAAGTGATCTGAGTGTTTAGGTAAGGCCTGTAATATCATGTTAACAAGCTACCCAGTGCTATTTGAGAGTGAGATGAGCAGCTTATAAATATAATAATAAGTCTTCCTTGCCACTAGTATAAAACCTAAGATCATTCTTTGAAGATGTTACGGTTTTTTTTTTAATGGCAATGTTTATATTGGGCTGAACATGTTCTGCTTCTGGAATTAATTTGTAAGATTTATTACTGCTATTTATTTGATTTTGGGGGTTATTGTTTTAAAAAGTTTTAAAAATGGGAATTGATGGTGAAATAAAAACAGTTAATGTGTTCACAAACAGCTGTACTTGTTATATTCTATCTTGTTAAATGTTTTCTCCATTTAAAATAGTCTATATTTTGCTATAGAGTGGGGCTAATTTCTCAATATGTTGCTGGAGAAGATATAATATGATTTTTTTGATTAATTTCAGGAAGAACCTAATGCACTTGAGTAAAGAGTCAACCCAGTGCTGACATTTTTTTTTTTAAATTGGCGACTAAAATTGTGGCTGGAATGCAGTCATTTTGCCAATGAATTTTGGCAGTATATTACAGAGATAGTCTGGCAGTGGTGGGATTCAGCTAATTCGCACCAGTTCGGCAGAACTGGTAGCTAATTTTTTGTTGCCCAGGCCCAGAATGGACTTCCGGAAGCGACATCCAGACAGAGAACTGGTTGTTCACATATTTGAATCCCACCACTGTAGTCTGGGTGTTGTGAAAGGGAACTGTGCTTTGCCCACACCTGCTGTGAGTGAACATTTGCTAGCACTCGTTCACCACATTTGTACAAACAGCAGGTTCAGTGACCTAGTTCTTTCCCTCTGCTTAGCAAATTCTGCTAAAAGATTATTCCAATTTCTGGTCTTGGGCAGTTCAAAGCAGACAGAATCTTTTGTCCCTGGATTCTTTAGTGGAATCCATTTTTATTTTTATTTTTTAAATAAATCAGGCTGTAAGAGGACAATTACAACATGTATTTGCAATTTCTTTCAGTTAGGCTAGCTTGACACATCCATGCCTTCATTGGATCTGGTTGGACAAAATAACTGATGCTGAGCAAGCAAAATGTTGAATTATACTAAAATCCAATGAATATTTGAACTCTGTAGTAACTTCCCAACCCTTTAGTCAAGTACAAGACCTGTCCCCAGAATTATTTCATTATTATAAGATGTGATTACTTCATTATGAAATACAGACATGGGCCGCATACAGTGATATTTATGTAATAGTCGAAAACCCATGAGCCATTGGATCATAGTTTCAGAGATTGTTTCCTTACCTAGCACATAATAATAATAATAATAATAATAATAATAATAATAATAATAATAATAATAATAATAATGTAGGAAGGGACCTTGGAGGTCATCTAGTTCAGGGCTAGATGTGGTACATTGGCACCTGGAAGGTGGTATGTGACCATCCTAGAAAAGTAGTGGGGGAGGGGAATGAGCTGAACCAGTGGCAGCACCGCACAAGCCTGAGCGAGAGATGGCTGGAGCTGCAGGGCTGTCAGGGCTCAGCAGAAGCACCAGGATCAGCACTAGGCTCCAGCTGGAGCTCGGCGCTAATCTTGGTGCTTCTGCTGAGCACTGAAAAAGCACCAATCAGCTGGAAAGCAGCACTGATCCTGGCACCTCTGCTGAGCCCAGAAGAAGTGCCAGTCAGCTGGAATGTTGCAGCCCCTCCAGGGTCTTGTGATTTACATTCAGATCTTGGCAACTGATTCATATTTATGACGGTCACAGTATTCCAGGGTCATGTGAAGTGATCAAAACCTGCTGCAACCACCCAGCAGATGGGGGGAATAAAAACCAAACACCCCCCCACCCCACCCCCACTGCCAATCCTCAACAGAAATGCTCACAACAATGAAAACCTTGGACAGGAGGAAGAGCGCCGCCAGGTGGGCAGGCAGGTGTTTTGCTCAGCTGTGACTTGGGGGGGGCACTTTTTTCAGTGCCATTGTAACTTTTAAGCGAACTGTTGTAAGTCGAGGACTACCTGTACTTTATCACTTTTTTTTTTTTTGGTCATCAAATTTTTGACACCTTGCTAGGCGACTGGTGGTACTGGGATACTGCCATATTCTAAAAGTGGTACAATGGGTGAAAAGATTGAAAAGCCCTGATCTAGTCCAACCCGCTGCTCAGGCAGGAAACCCTATACCATTTCAGACAAATGGCTGTCCAGTCTCTTCTTAAAAACTTCCAGTGTTGGAGCATTCACCGCTTCTGGAGGCAGGTTGTTCCACTGGTTAATTGTTCTCACTGTCAGGAAGTTTCTCCTTAGTTCTAGGTTGCTTCTCTCCTTGATTACTTTCCACCTGTTGCTTCTCGTCCTGCTTTCAGGAGCTTTGGAGAATAGCTTGATTCCCTCTTCTTTGTGGCAGCCCCGAGATATTGGAACCCTGCTAACATATCCCACCTCTTCCTTCTCTTTGTTGAACTAGATAGACATACCCAATTCCAGCAGCCTTTCCTTATATGTTTTGGCCTCCAGTCCCCTAATCATCTTTGTTGCTCTTCTCTGTACTCTTTCTAGAGTCTCAATATCTTTTTTACATCATGGTGACCAAAACTGGATGCAATATTCCACGTGTGGCCTTATCAAGGCATTTTAAAGTGGTATTAATACTTCACGTGATCTTGATTCCATCCCTCTGTTAATGTAACCCAGCACTGTATTGGCCTTTTTGGCAGCTGCAGCACACTGCTGGCTCATATTTAAGAGATTGTCCACTAGGACTTCTAGGTCCCTCTCACAGTTACTACTATTGAGCAAGGTACCCCCCTATACTATACCTGTACATTTGGTTTTTCTTGCCTAAATGTAGAACCTTACTTTTTTCACCATTGAATTTCATTTTGTTAGATAGCTCCCAGTGTTCAAATCTGTCCAGATCCTCTTGTATTCTAAGCCTATCTTCTGGAGTGTTGGCTATTCCTGCCAGCTTGGTGTCATCTGCAAATTTGATGATTTCCCCATCTATCCCCTCGTCCAAATCGTTGATGAAGATGTTGAAGAGCACTGGGCCCAGAACAGCCCTGGGGCACCCCACTACACACTTCCCTCCATGTAGATGCGGTTCCATTGAGGACCACACACTGAGTATGGCTGGTCAGCCAAATACGGATCCATCTGGTGGTGATGCTGTCTAATCCACATTTTTCTATCTTCTTAAAAACTTCCAGTGTTGGAGTATTCACAGCTTCTGGAGGTAGGTTGTTCCACTGATTAATTGTTCTAAGTGTCAGGAAGATTCTCCTTAGTTCTAGGTTGCTCCTCTCCTTTATTAGTTTCCATCCGTTGCTTCTTGTCCTGCCTTCAGGTGCTTTGGAGAATAGCTTGACTCCCTCTTCTTTGTGGCAGCCCCGAGATATTGGAACCCTGCTAACATATCCCACCTCTTCCTTCTCTTTGTTGAACTAGATAGACATACCCAATTCCAGCAGCCTTTCCTTATATGTTTTGGCCTCCAGTCCCCTAATCATCTTTGTTGCTCTTCTCTGTACTCTTTCTAGAGTCTCAATATCTTTTTTACATCATGGTGACCAAAACTGGATGCAATATTCCACGTGTGGCCTTATCAAGGCATTTTAAAGTGGTATTAATACTTCACGTGATCTTGATTCCATCCCTCTGTTAATGTAACCCAGCACTGTATTGGCCTTTTTGGCAGCTGCAGCACACTGCTGGCTCATATTTAAGAGATTGTCCACTAGGACTTCTAGGTCCCTCTCACAGTTACTACTATTGAGCAAGGTACCCCCCTATACTATACCTGTACATTTGGTTTTTCTTGCCTAAATGTAGAACCTTACTTTTTTCACCATTGAATTTCATTTTGTTAGATAGCTCCCAGTGTTCAAATCTGTCCAGATCCTCTTGTATTCTAAGCCTATCTTCTGGAGTGTTGGCTATTCCTGCCAGCTTGGTGTCATCTGCAAATTTGATGATTTCCCCATCTATCCCCTCGTCCAAATCGTTGATGAAGATGTTGAAGAGCACTGGGCCCAGAACAGCCCTGGGGCACCCCACTACACACTTCCCTCCATGTAGATGCGGTTCCATTGAGGACCACACACTGAGTATGGCTGGTCAGCCAAATACGGATCCATCTGGTGGTGATGCTGTCTAATCCACATTTTTCTATCTTCTTAAAAACTTCCAGTGTTGGAGTATTCACAGCTTCTGGAGGTAGGTTGTTCCACTGATTAATTGTTCTAAGTGTCAGGAAGATTCTCCTTAGTTCTAGGTTGCTCCTCTCCTTTATTAGTTTCCATCCGTTGCTTCTTGTCCTGCCTTCAGGTGCTTTGGAGAATAGCTTGACTCCCTCTTCTTTGTGGCAACACCTGAGATATTGGAAGATTGCTATCATGTCCCCCCTCGTCCTTCTCTTCATTAAACTAGATATACCCAATTCCAGCAACCGTTCTTTGTATGTTTTAACCTCCAGTCCCTTGATCATCTTTGTTGCTCTTCTCTGTAGTCTTTCTAGAGCAGGGGTGTCAAACTGCCGGCCTATGGGCCAGACGCATCACAAAACCGCACCCACCCCATTGCCGGCAATGGGGAAAAAATTCCGATATGTTGCCCGACATCATGTGACATTGCGAGTTTGACATGTCTGTTCTAGAGTCTCAACATCTTTTTTGCATCGTGGTGACCAAAACTGGAAGCAGACCAAAACTTGGCCACTGCTGCACCCCCCCGACCTTAGCAATGCCTCCCTTGCAGTCTTGTGCACCATCCCAACCTGTGTTGTGCTCATGCAACCTGTGTACCTTCCCTGACCCGTGATGTGCTTCTTATCTGCCCTTGGGCACCTTTCCTGATCCACATGGCACCTCTCATGCACTCCCACACATCCTGCTTGACCTGTGCAGTGCCTGCCATGTACATACAGGTAGTCCTCAACTTACAACCACAATTGAGCCCAAAAGTGAGAAATTCATTAAGTGAGTTTTGCCCCATATTTACAACTTTTCTCCACATTTAAGCGAATCGCTGTAGTTCTTATATTACTAGCACAGCTGTTAAGTGAATCTGGCTTCCCCACTGATTTTTCTTGTCAGAAGGTCACAAAAGGGGTTCACGTGAACCCAGGACCCTGTAACAGTCATAAATACGAGTTAATTGTCAAGCATCTGAATGATGCTTTCCTCACTTCATCTTTGCAGGCTCAGGCTATTTGCTGATATTCTGACTTAGTATACGGATTTGTATACTTCTCATTCATGCCATTTTCGTTGTGCTCTTGCAAAGACTGCCACGAAAATTTCTGATCTGGTGAGAAAGAAGCAATCTCAACCTTCGCACTGATGTTGGCTTTTTACGCATACTGTCGCAAAAGGTAGCAATGTAGTTTACTGTTGTTATATTAAGACTGTTACCCATGCTACACCATGCTTCAAGACAAAATTTCATTTATTTGTAATTAGAAATAAATATTTCACAATATATAATTACATATAATGCTTTAATTATGTTCAATTTGTAACAATGAAAATACATCCTGCATATCAGATATTTACATTACGATTCATAACAGTAGCAAAATTACAGTTATGAAGTAGCAACGAAAATAATTTTATGGTTGGGGGTCACCACAACATGAGGAACTGTATTAAAGGGTCGCGGCATTAGGAAGGTTGAAAACCACTGCTTTATGATGTGCTGTTTTCCCCAGCTGAGGGTCACAAACAGACACAAGAACTGTGGTAGTAAATAAACTAAAAATTGCTAACACTGTAATAGTTTAGGTAAGTTAAACCTTTAAAGATTAAAAAAGATTATATCAGTATTGGATATAAATTCTGAAATTCTGAAATGTTAATATATATTATATTGGGTTGCTTGAATTGCATAATTAAAGCTGAGTATAGCTCTTAGTGACAATTGCTGTTGTTTACTACTGTGGGATCCCATCGCTGGATGAATGGAACTGAAGGCAGTGAAGATAAGCTGTGTGGCCTTATTATTCAGAGTTAAAGGAACAGGAACATAGGGATTTTGATCTTACCCAGTTTTACTCTAAGGATGTGCAATAATCAAGAATGGGAAGGACTGGATGAGTCAGCCAAAAATGTGCACATAATAACTTTTGTTTAATCATCCTGATTTGACATTTTTAAGAAATATCTGATTGGCTTTCCACATACTAGCTATCCCCAAGGCTGCCTCACTGGTAAATATTTAACGACCCTGGGGGTTCTTTGTGATAAATTTGAAAAATGTGGTGCATATGTCTCACCATCAAAGTTTCAATTAGACTCAATTAGCAAAGCTTTGACGTGATGGGAAGTGCTGATCCTCCTATAAATAATTCATTCTTTATGATCACGCTGTTCTCTCTTGTCTAGAAAAAGAGCACAGGGGTGCCAAACGAGTGTCTGAAGGCACTAAAGCGAAAAGCTGGCTCAGATTCACTCTGGAGAGCAACAGAAACAGGAATAAATAATCTGCAATTTAATTGTCAACTGAAAAGCATTACATAACACTAGAGAGTGGGAAACAAAGCTACGAACTCTTGCTTTGGAATATGGTTGTGAAAGGTCTATTTTGTTTAAGGTCAATTAGTTTTGAGTTGAGCAGTCTGCTGAATCAATTAATCAGAATACAAAATACAGAATAACAGAATTGGAAGGGACCTTGGAGGTCTTCTAGTCCAACCCCCTGCTCAAGCAGGAGATCCTATACCATTCTGGACAAATGGCTGTCCAATCTCTTCTTAAAAACCTCCAGTGATGAACACCCACAATTTTTGAAGGCAACCACATTCACTGATTAATTGTTCTCACTAGTCAGGAAATTTCTCCTTGGTTCTAAGTTGGATCTCTCTTTGAGATCCAACTCCATCAGTTACTTGTTTTCCTGCTCTCTGGGGCTCGGAGAGTAAGTTGATTCCTGTGTGACAGCGCCTCAAAGATTGGAAGATTGCTTTCATGTCACCTCTTCTCCTTTTCTTCATTAGACTAGACCTACCCAATTCCTATTACTATTCTTAATATGTTTTAGCCTCCTCTCTCATAAGCATCTTTCTTCTTTCCTGTGATCTTTTTAGAATCTCAACATCCTCTTTTTGTATCGTGGTAACCAAAACTGGACACATTATTCTAAGTGTCATGTTACCAAAGTGGTATAAAGCAGTACTAACTTTGATACTACCCTTCTGCCGCATAAGACTGCAACTGAGTGAAATAATTAATCATATAGTCAAATTTTCATTTAGAAGACCTTGACATAGCAGTCTGCATGTGTGAGCTACTGGTGCTATATATGTAAAGAAGTCATTTCTGTGAAAGAATGAAGAAAAGAATGCAAATGACATAAATTGTGCCATTTGCGTGACGTCATCACACTAATGATGGAGTTCTGCAGTTATTTGCTCTCCAATTTGACAAACATTTGTGATGAACGTCTGCTCCCTTCCCTATTGTTATAATGTGTAACAGTAGTAGTAATAACAACATTAGTGAAATGAATATCATTTTTATGTATTTAAATAAATGAAAAGAATGTATTTAAATAATTTTTAAGGCCATCCATCTCAGTGCAGTGACTTTAGGGGGCTAATAATGCATTAAACAAAATAAAATGACCATAATGAAGTAGAGCACAATGTGACTAAGTCTCTGAGCCAAGGATTTTTAAAAAATAAATTTGTAAGACCACCCAACTCCCTAACAGCTTTGCGTGGCATATAATAAAATCAATGGTAAAAACAATGCAAATAAAAAACCCACAAATGTCCAGTAGAAGCAAAGCATCCAATCTAAAAATTACTGTACATAGGAACTAACAGTGCAATCAGGCTCAGATTCTGGTGCTGTTTAGGGGCCTGATGGATCTTGGAGAGAAACTTCTTCCAGAAGGCAGGTGCTGTGAGGCCAAAGCGCCTGAAGGCAGGACAAGAAGCAACGGGTGGAAACTAAGCAAGGAGAGAAGCAACCTAGAGCTAAGGAGAAACTTCTTGACAGTGAGAACAATTAACCAGTGGAACAACCTGCCTCCAGAAGCAGTGAATGCTCCAACACTGGAAGTTTTTAGGAAGAGACTGGACTGAGCAGGGGTTGGATTAGATGACCTCCAAGGTCCCGTCCCATTTTATTATTATTATTATTGTTATTGTTGTTTTTATCTTTGTCCCACTTATTAAGCCCCTCAAATGTTGTTATTTAATGGAAGAGACCTGGAACATTCCAGTTCTTCTGCAAGGCTGGCAGAACTAAGACAACCAGATTCCATAGATGACCAGGTGCTATGCCAGTAGGATTTCTCCAGAGAATATCAACTTTCCTGGGAACAAACATGTTGTGATGTACAACCACAATTGAGCCCAATATTTCCGTGGCTAAACAAGACTGTTGTTAAATGCGTTTTCCCTCATTTTACAACCTCTCTTGCTATAGATGTTAAATGGATCGCTGCAGTTGTTAAGTTAGTAACAAAGGTGTTAAGTGAACCTGGCTTCCCCATTAACTTTACTTGTCAGGAGGTTGCAAAAGGGGATCATGTGATCCCGGGAGGATGCAACTGTCATAAATACATGCCAGTTGCCAAGCATCCAAATTCTGATCACGTGGCCAGGGGGGTGCTGCAACGGTTGTGTGAAAAACATTCATAAGCCCCCTTTTTCAGTGCTGTTGTAGCTTCAAATGGTTACTAAACAAATGGTTGTAAATTGAGGAGCACCTGTATTTCTCAGAGAACTCTAGATCCTCCAAAGACACATCTTCCAGTGAAACTTGAGAAGACAGAATGGGTGTCTTATTGTTGTTCTCAGTTCATATACTGGAAGTCCTTGACTTATGACTGTAGTGGAAACTGGCCTTCGGGGCCATAACTCATGTCAGTCAAAAAATACGTCAGTCACATGACCAACCTGATTTTACTGTCTTTTTTATGGCATCGTGAAGTGAAGGTGGTGATCGTAAAATGGCTGCCATGTTCACTAAGAGACTGCCATGGTTGTTAAGTAAACCAATGCTTTGCTAGGGGTGCAGTTTTGCTAAATACCGGAAGGAAATGCTAATTTCCCACAAATTGTTGTAAACCACAATCACAATAACTCTGGGATTCTGTCATAGAATCCTGGTTCTATGACAGAATCCATAGAATCCCATAGAATCCATAGAATCCCATAGTCTAATTTTCTCTTCTGAGGCTTCACATGGCACCAGGAATCCTTCCTTCTGCAGCTCTCACAGGCATCTGGGGAATGGTAGAACTTGGGAAGATTTTCCACTCAGATTGCATGGTGGCTTTTTAGTGGATGGCTGGATTCAAAACCCAATTCCATGGCTCAAATGGATGGAGACAGCATCTGGGTCTGTGTGTTCTGCTTCCAAAGGCTTGGGAGAGGGTTTCAGGGCTGAAAGATACAAGAACAAGGTCTCCCCCCACTTTCTGGGTGGACTCTCCCAGGAGAGGCAGACAAAAGGTATGGAGAACAAAGGGCAGGAAAAGAATTGGAAGGTAGCTTGCAGGCATTTTGAAAAGGCATTAATATTGCAGTTATTAAAGAAACTATAGATAGACAAATGGGACAATCACAGATTGAGGACAAGAAAAACCTGGATTCTGGTAAGAGAACAACAAAATGAAATGTTTCACTTTTGAACTTGAGCATTTGCAGCTGGGCAGCTTGAGAATGCTGAAAGCTCCAAATAATTTTAAAAGCCTAATATTTTAAGGTGTGCAACTTGCCAAGGGTAGGAGAACATTTATTTTAAAATAGACCACATCGTTTTAGAGGTTGAGAACCAGAATTCTATGGATTTGCAGCCTGGTTTCCAAGCTTCTTAATTTGCTCATGTGACCACAAGGGGGGGAACAATTGTTGGAACTTTGAATCCGCATTGTAAATAGTTCAGGTAGGTTAATTGTAACTTGGAGTGGTCACTAAATGACCATTTGTAAGTTGTAGGAATAAAAGTGTGGTAGGTAGTTCTCTTGGTCCTGATCATTATCAGCCTTTCCCAGCAATTATAATTATTCCTGAGGGAAAAGTCCACACATTTTATATACTAGGGCTTGTGCAGCACTCTGGATTTGCTTCAAAATACCTTCCCACCATCTTTAATTTTCCATGTCATCTTTCAAATAGATGTGGCTGCTTTCAGCTGTTTCTAACAGGAGCTCCGCTGATGATCTTGTAGGTTCTAGAGCAACATCTGGAGATTGATTCAAAAATGTCCCACGGATCTATTCAATACATGAATCTTTTGTCCCATGTCTAAAATAGAATAGAATATTTTTATTGTCATTGTGTATCTCACAACAAAATTAAGTGCTGTCCACAGTGCACACTACATGCAAGTAAGAACCATAAGTAAAAACATACATCATATACAGACATCCTTCACATTCTGTTCACCAATGTGCTGCCCCTAATATTGCACTTCAATGTTGCACTATACAATGGTATTTAATATGATTACAGCTCTGGGAAGACAGGACAGCCAATAATCCTCTGGGCAATGGTAATGACCCTCTGGAGCACTTTCCTATCTGCTACCTTGCAGCAGGCAAACCACACACAAATACAATAGGTTAGAATGCTCTCTATGGAGCAGCGGTAGAAGGTCACCAGCAGTTTTTCATTCAGTTGTTCTTTCCTGAGAAGTCTCGAGAAATTTAATCTCTGCTGGGCCTTCTTAACCAGTGCTATAACATGAGCACTCCAGGTCAGGTCCTCCTTTATGGTAACACCTGGAAACCTAAAGCTGGCCACCTGCTCCACACGGTCTCTGATGATGATCAGTGGCTGAATGTCTGATCTATTCCTCCTGTAATCTATTATAAGCTCCTTGGTCTTAGTGATGTTGAGAACCAAATTATTGTCTCCGCACCATAAGAGCAACTGCTCCACCTCATCCCGGTAGGAAGACTCATCCCACTTGGAGATAAGCCCCACCACTGTTGTATCATCTGCAAATTTAACAATAATAATATTGCTGGGATGAGTGGGGGTGCAGTTATAAGTGTAGAGAATGTAAAGTAGGGGGCTCAACACACAGCCTTGTGGGGAGCCTGTATGAAGAATAAGGGCTGAAGAGATATAGTTGCCTAATCTAACTCTCAGAGCAGCCAGACAGGAAGTTCATAATCCAAAGGCAGATTGAATGTGAAAGTCCAAGGTTGACAAATTTAGACACTAGTGTGGAAGAATTGTGTTAAATGCAGAGCTAAAATCTTACATAGGTCCCCCGCTGCTCCAGATGAGTCAGAGCAGTCTACTTGGTCTCTCAGCTGCTCTTGGCAGATAATGTGACTTTTCTCCTTCTATTCCCTTATAGTAGACAAGTTCTCCCTCACTTCTTCCATCGATCCATGCTATGGCCTTGCCTTCAATACATCAAATGCTGGTGGCAATTAAAGGATTAGAGGCAGGCTATAATTACATTCCTGTGCAATGAAGTTCTTCAGTAATTCTGCTGCTGCCTAGGCTGTAATTATACTGCCTTTGCCCTGATGAACCAGGATTAATGGGGGGGGGGTTTGTTCATAATCAGTAGTCTTGAATATATACTTCCAAACTAATTCTTTATACACCACCCAAGAAAATTATTGCTTGATTCAAGGCTGCTTATCTTGGTGGCCATCAGAAATGAATAAGATGAAGAGCCCCAAGGCTCTGTTCTGGGCCCAGTGCTCTTCAACATCTTCATCAATGATTTGGATGAGGGGATAGATGGGGAAATCATCAAATTTGCAGACGACACCAAGCTGGCAGGAATAGCCAACACTCCAGAAAACAGGCTTAAGATACAGAAGGATCTGGACAGACCTAAACACTGGGCACTAACTAACAAAATGAAATTCAATGGTGAAAAAAGCAAGGTTCTACATTTAGGCAAAAAAACCAAATGCACAAGTACAGCATAGGTGGCACCATGCTCAATAGTAGTAACTGTGAGAGGGACCTCAGAGTCCTAGTGGACAATTATCTAAATAGGAGCCAGCAGTGTGCTGCAGCTGCCAAAAAGGCCAATACAGTGCTGGGCTGCATTAACAGAGGGATAGAATCAAGATCACGTAAAGTATTAATATCACTTTACAATGCCTTGGTAAGGCCACACTTGGAATACTGCATCCAGTTTTGGTCACCACGATGTAAAAAAGATGTTGAGACTCTAGAAAGAGTACAGAGAAGAGCAACAAAGATGATTAGGGGACTGGAGGCTAAAACATATAAAGAACAGTTGCTGGAATTGGGTATGTCTAGTTTAATGAAAAGAACAACTGGGGGTGACATGATAGCAGTGTTCCAATATCTCAGGGGCTGCCACAAAGAAGAGGGAGTCAAGCTATTTTCCAAGGCGCCTGAAGGCAGGACAAGAAGCAACAGATGGAAACTAATCAAAGAGAGAAACAACCTAGAACTAAGGAGAAACTTCCTGACAGTGAGAACAATTAATCAGTGGAACAACCTGCCTCCTGAAGCAGTGAATGCTCCAACATTGGAAGTTTTTAAGAAGAGACTGGACAGCCATTTGTCTGAAATGGTATAGGGTTACCTGCCTGAACGGGGTTGGACTAGATGACCTCCAAGATCCCTTCAACTTTATTATTATTATTATTATAGATATGATATAACAAACATGATATTACAGTTTCCCAAGCTTCACATTTTAAAGCAACTTCCATAACTGGCATCCTCCAAAGATAATGAGACTTCCTAGAATTCCTAGCATGCTGGCTAGGAATGTTGGTAATTGATATAAACATTTTTTTAAAGGATACCACTAGTAAGCTTATCTGTCTGTCTGTCTGTCTGACCACTTTCTTCAGGAAGCCAGGGTTGAAGCCTCAAAGGAAGGTGAATATATTCCAACTGATCTTGAATCCTCATGGTTTAGTTAGGATCTTCATCATAAATGGGGAGATAGTGAACACTGTGCATCTTCTAAATGCAGTAAACAATGCTTCTCTATTACCTTTGAAAGCAGCTGTGTTGCACCCTCCACTCAGTAAACTCTCACTTGATTTCCCTGTTTTAGACAACTTTAGACCTGTCTCCATTTTCCCCTTGATAGAAAATATTGTACAATGACTGGTGGACCTACAATTTCAGACAATCCTGGAGGAACCAGATTATTTGGACCCTTGGTCAGGTTTCAAATAAGTTTGGGAACTGCATTGGCCATGCTTGAGTATAACAAGGTTTGGGAGAATTCCTGATCCTTCTTGATCTCTCAGCAGCTTTCAGTGCCATCAATTGTGATATTGTTTTACATTGCCTCTGATTGAAGTGGGAGGACTGTGATTTGCAATGGTTCTCTTTCCTGATCATCAGATCAATGATGATAAACGAGGAGAAATCCTTTACTTTATGGAGTACCCTTCACTCCACCTCATTTCTTTTTAAAACCTATGTGAAACTGACAGGAAGGGAAGAACTGACTCAAACAGAATACTTTCAAGATGAAGTGTCTTTGGATTTGTGGATGAAACAACTATATTTAAATGCTTTCTTTGACTCTGAACAGAGTTATAGTCCCCTTTTAAGAAATAATTCACAGTTTGGGGGTCTTTCTGATTCACAGCTCCCAGTTGATCAGCAGATGGTCTGGAGAACTTTTGTGGGCCAGTTGTGGCCATTTCCAGATCAGAAGACTCTGCTCATAGTCACATGTGCAAGTTGCCTCTTGCTTGGCTTGTATATGGGGCTATCTTGAATAATCTTCAGAAGCTAACCCTGATAACAAAATATAGTACCCTGGGCAGTGCTGGATGTATCTCAGTATACAATATGATATGATTTCACTGTTTTAGGAGCTGCCTTGCTGGTTACCAGATATGATCAAAGATGCTAGCTTTTAAGACCCTACTTGACTCTGGACTTGGTTATCTAACAGACTGTTGAGTCCTTCGCGAAATGGTAAGACACGAGAAGCAGTTGTAGTTCTCAGGAAACTTCTTTATTCATGTTTTTAGCTTACAGTTAGAAGACGCCGACAACGCCCAAACTCCTGGCGTCTTATATAGGCCATCCCCGGGTAAATCTGTAACTTTTGGCGCGCCAGCACTTGCACATGCGCACAAGTACTGGCAACAGCCTGTCTGGTCCCGGGCAGCCTGCACCTGCCGGAACCGTTTGCAATGCCCCGAGCCTGCTTGCACAGGTTCAGGACATAACACCCCTCCCCCCAGGGCTAAAACTATTCCTTATACCATAATAACACATAACTCATTTCTGTAGTGTAGTGCCATGCTCCCAATACCATCAGTCTCTGTGCCTCTATTGTTACTGGCTCTGTTTTGCCAATAGTGTTATGTAATCTTCTAAGGAGATTTCCTCGCTCTCTGTGACCTCCTAAGCTCTGGGTGCTTGCCAAGTACCCCTTGACTGAGGGATGATGCGTGCCTGTCCCCCCTGTTTCGCCCTGGGGATTCCCAAGGACTGTGCTCCACTGCCTGGCCTGCTTGCTTGCCCACCGGGCTCGTCAGGCCAGGGCTTCTTCCAGTGTGTGACCTGGTTGTCCCGCCTAGCTGTAGGCTCTCTGGCCCTTCTAAGTGACTGTCACTGTTGGGCGTTTCTGTAGAACCTCCTAGGTCCATCCAAGACCTGTCAGGAGGCTGTCTGTCCCCTGAATCCCGTTCTGTGTTCGGGCTTGTGTGGGTTTCAGTACTGTCCCAAAACTCAGTTGTCCCCTGAGTGGAGTCAGAGGTGTTGTAGTCTGGATTTGGTTCCTCGACCACCTCCCTATGTGTTTGCCCCCTTCTAGGGATAGGGTTGAAGTCAGGCCAACTAGGAGGAGTGTGTGCCAGCTCTCTTGCAGGGAATGGATTGTTGGGATGCTCCCGGGTATTCTCTCTGACTGGAGTACTGAGTGATGCGGGTGAGAAGTGATCATGCCCCCGGGGTGACTCCCTGGCTGGAGTAGGCATTGATGCCTGGGTTCTAGTTGGGCTCCATGACTTCCTGTTGGGAGCAATTGCGGAATCTCGGGATGGGCTGATTGTGGCTTCCCCATTGATAATGGGCATCATTCCATGCCCCTCCCTTTGCCCAAAGGGCTCCCCCTCCCCCCCTGGAAAAGACCCAGGAGTCTCAGCGGGAAGGTCCCGTCTAGGGCGAAGTTGGTCAATGTGCCGACGCAGGACACGACCGTTGTCCAGGGATACCTCATAGGATAGAGGACCTGTGACCCTGGATATAGATGCGGGGACCCATGTATGACCAGGCCCATAATTACGAGTCCAAACCGGGGCACCCACAAGAAGTTGCCTAGGTGCCCTGGGGTGTGAGACAGAAGGAGGCAGTCTGTCCGGATGCAACCGGTCAAGCTTGGTAGTCAGATTTCGCCCCCAACGAAGTTCAGCTGGGCTTCTCCCTGTAGAAGTGGACGGTGTAGTGCGATAAGAAAGGAGGAAGTCAGCCAACCTGTGATGCCAGTCTCCGTAGGTGAGTTTCTTCAAGGCGTCCTTGGTGATGCGCACCATGCGTTCAGCCATACCGTTGGTGGACGGGTGGAAGGGTGCAGAGGTGGCATGATGAATCATGTTAGCCTGCAAGAAAGCTTGGAATTCGGAGGAAGTGAATTGAGGGCCGTTGTCAGACACAATGACGTCTGGGAGCCCGTGTGCAGCAAAAATCCCCCTCAGTACCTGAATAGTCTTTGCAGTGGTGGTGGATGAGACAGGTACAACCTCAAGCCATTTTGAATGGCTGTCAACGAGGACCAAGAAGAATTGACCCTGAAAGGGCCCAGCGTAGTCAATGTGCACCCTAGACCATGGAGATTGGGTTTCCTCCCATCTATGCACAGGAGCTTGGGGCATTTCAGGGCGCGAGCGTTGACAAAGGTTGCATGCATACCTTAGCTTCAATGTCTTTGTCTAGACCAGGCCACCACAAGTGGCTGCGCGCAAGAGCCTTCATTCGTACAATGCCAGGATGACCCTCGTGGAGGGAACCTAAGACCCTAGTCCTCACTGAGGAGAGAATGACAACTCTGCTTCCCCAAAGCAGACAACCCTGAGAGGTGGACAACTCGTTCCTTTTAGACCAGAAACTCTGAAACTCAGGACTAGGACAGTGCTCAGGCCATCCAGACAAAACCCAAGAAAGGACACGTGAAAGTGTGTGATCTGTGCCCGATTCAGCGGCTACATCCCTGGCATTCAGGGGAGACTCGGGCAAGGCTTGGATAGTGTTCCCCTGGAACACAGGGGAACTACCAGAGGACTGGAAAAGAGCTGATGTAGTTCCCATCCTCAAAAAAGGAAAAAAAATGGATCCAGGAAATTACAGACCTATCAGCCTGACCTCAATACCTGGGAAGATCCTGGAAAAGATAATCAAACAACGAATCAATGAACACCTAGAGGCAAACAAAGTCATTACTAAAAGCCAACATGGGTTTGTCAAAAATAAATCATGCCAGACAAATCTTATTGCATTCTTTGACCAAGTGACAAAATTAGTGGATCAGAGGAATGCTGTGGACATAATTTACTTGGACTTCAGTAAGGCATTTGATAAAGTAGATCACAACCTACTACTTGACAAGATAGAAAAATGTGGGGTAGACAGAACCACCACCAGATGGATCCGTAGCTGGCTGACCGGCCGTACTCAGCGAGTGGTCCTCAATGGAACTGCATCTATATGGAGGGAAGTGTGTAGTGGGGTGCCCCAGGGCTCTGTTCTGGGCCCAGTACTCTTCAACATCTTCATCAACGATTTGGATGAAGGGATAGATGGGGAACTCATCAAATTTGCAGATGACACCAAGCTGGCAGGAATAGCCAACACTCCAGAAGACAGGCTTCCGGTACAGAAGGATCTGGACAGACTTGAACACTGGGCACTAACTAACAAAATGAAATTCAATGGTGAAAAAAGCAAAGTTCTACATTTAGGCAAGAAAAACCAAATGCACAAGTACAGCATAGGTGGCACCATGCTCAATAGTAGTAACTGTGAGAGGGACCTCGGAGTCCTAGTAGACAATCACCTAAATATGAGCCAGCAGTGTGCTGCAGCTGCCAAAAAGGCCAACACAGTGCTAGGCTGCATTAACAGAGGATAGAATCAAGATCACGTGAAGTATTAATACCACTCTTCAATGCCTTGGTAAGGCCACACTTGGAATACTGCATCCAGTTTTGGTCACCACGATGTAAAAAAGATGTGAGACTCTAGAAAGAGTACAGAGAAGAGCAACAAAGATGATTAGGGGACTGGAGGCTAAAACATATAAGGAACGGTTGCTGGAATTGGGTATGTCTAGTTTAACAAAGAGAAGGACAAGGGGGGACATGAGAGCAGTATTCCAATATCTCAGGGGCTGCCATAAAGAAGAGGGAATTAAGCTATTGTCCAAAGCACCTGAAGGCAGGACAAGAAGCAACGGGTGGAAACTCATCAAGGAGAGAAGCAACCTAGAACTAAGGAGAAACTTCCTGACAGTTAGAACAATTAACCAGTGGAACAGCTTGCCTCCAGAAGCAGTAAATGCTCCAACACTGGAAGTTTTTAAGAAGAGACTGGACAGCCATTTGTCCGAAATGGTGTAGGGTTTCCTGCCCGAGCAGGGGGTTGGACTAGATGACCTCCAAGGTCCCTTCCAACTTTACTATTATTATTATTATTATTATTATTATTATAGAGAGAATATTGATAGCTGGCGCAGGGTCAGCTTCTATTACCGGCAGGGGTAATCTACTGAAGCCATCAGCATGGCCCATTTCCTTCCCAGGCTTGTGAAGTAGGGAAAAATCATATGCAGACAAAAAGATAGACCACCTGAGCATCCTGGGGGAGATGATTTGGGGGGTTTGTTTACGTGTGGTAAACAGTCCCAGCAAAGGCTTATGGTCAGTGAAGACCGTGAAATGCCTACCATATAAAAAATCATGGAATTTTTTAATTCCAGCAACAACAGCTAAGGCCTCCCTGTCTATTTGAGCATAGTTGCGCTCAGCTGAAGACAATGTCCTGGAGTAATATGCAACAGGAACCTGAGTTCCATCAGACCTGAGGTGGCTCAGTACAGCTCCTACCCCATAAGGGGAAGCATCACAAGCGATGCACACAGGAAGGGACTCATTGAAGTGTGCAAGTACACTGTTAGAAGTGAGCAAGGCTTTGACCTCATTGAAACTTGCCTCATGTGTTTGTGACCACTGCCACACTGCCTGTTTATCTAATAGCCTGTGAAGAGGCTCAGCTACACTAGCCTTATGTGGGAGAAAGGAATTGTAGAAATTCAGAAGGCCCAGGAAAGCCTGTAGTTCGGCCTTAGACTTTGGCCTAGGGGCTTGCATAATGGCTTTTAGTTTGGATTCAGCAGGGTGAATCCCAGCAGCATCAATTTTGAACCCCAGAAACTCTGTAGAAGGCACCCCAATTTTACATTTGTCCTTCTTGAGTTTGAGTCCCGTTTTCCTGAACCTTAACAGGACAGCCCTTAACCTTTCAGCTAGAATGTGTGTGGAGTCTCCTGCAATTAAGACATCATCAAAATAGGGGCAAACCCCTGGTATACCCGGTAGTGTGTTTTCCATTACGCTTTGGAAAATCCCAGGAATGACATTTACTCCAAATTGAAGTCTCTTTACCTTGAAAGCCCCTCTGTGGGTCACAATAGTCTGAGCTATAGCATCATCATCATCAACAGGCAGCTGTTGATATGCTTGAGCTAGGTCAAGCTTTGCAAAAACACGCCCCCCCTTGAGGGAGGCCAGAATATGACTGACCACAGGAACAGGATAGGCATGTTGCTGCAATGCCTTATTCAGAGTGCATTTGTAATCAGCACAGATGCGAATGTCCCCATTTGCTTTGAGCGGCGTGACAATGGAGGTTTCCCAGGGACTGGAGTCAACAGGTTCCAGAATTCCTTGTTGGATCAGTTTATCCAACTCAGTGTCAATTTTAGTCTTTAAAGCAAAAGGAACCCTTCTTGCTTTAATTCTAATGGGAGTGACAGTGGGGTCTAGCTTTAAGGACACAGGAGGTTCTTTGAACGTGCCCAGCTGGGGGCTGAAAACATCTGCAAATTCTTTGCAGACTTCCTGTAGGTCGAGTGTTTGTAAGCTGTTGAGCCCTGTGACGTGTATTCCCAAGGCCCCAAACCAATCGAGTCCTATGAGACTCGTTCGTTCACCCCCTACTACTAATATGTCTAGTGGACCTTCAATATCCTTATACTGTACATTAAGGATGGCCTCCCCCTTAACACACACTCTGGAGTTTTGAAAGTCTGTTAACACAATATCAGAAGGCCTCAGCTTGGCCTGAGTTCCACTACCGGAACAAATCTTCCTAAACGTTTGCATGGAAATGATTGAAAGGGCAGACCCCGTATCCAGTTCCATAGCTAATGGAACCCCTTGTAGCTTCACCTTAAGTGACAGCTTTTTCTTAATTGGCTTGTGTGTGCCTGTCCTATAGATGCTTCTTCGCGAAACGCAAACCCCACCCTATTCTGGCTGGGGACCCTGGTACCTTTCAGGCGCAATTCTTCCTGAGGTTGTACTTTCTGACGGCCCAGGCACACAGCTGCAATGTGTCCTTGTTTTCCGCACGCCCGGCAGATAGCGGAGCGGAACTTGCAGTCGGTTCTCTTGTGGCGACCTCCACAACCGATGCACTTGGGGAGAGCTGAAGAGCTTCCTCTTGGTTTTCCTTCCTTTGTGGGTTGGAGACGGTCCACTTCCTCGTCCGGATCCTCCTCGGAGTTTCTTTGGACTTCTTCCTGGTGCACGGATGCAGCATCTGGACTGTTTCTGATCGGCCGCATGTTCTTGATGGCGCCGCCCGCTGCTTCTTCTGCGGTGACCTCTCTCAAGGCATCTTGGAAAGACAAGTCCTCCTTGGCGAAAAGTCTCTGTTGCAACTCTCGATGCCTTAGCCCGCATACAAACCGGTCCCTCAGTCGTTCTTCGAGGTC
This sequence comes from Crotalus tigris, assembly GCF_016545835.1. Taxonomy (NCBI): domain Eukaryota; kingdom Metazoa; phylum Chordata; class Lepidosauria; order Squamata; family Viperidae; genus Crotalus; species Crotalus tigris. The sequence continues at coordinate 1,309,266 of NW_024096859.1, read as the reverse complement.
CTTGAACTCGCAATGTTTGGCGGCTTTCCTCAGTGTGGCGATGTACTCCTTGGCCGATTCTCCGGGTCGTTGATCCCTCTGCTCGAAGGTGTGGCACCACGCAATGACGGACATCTTAGGCTGGAAGTGCTCCTTCAGTAGCTTTTTTAGATCTGCGTAGCTGACAGAGTCTAAAGGAACAGGTGCTGCGAGGTTCTCAGCGATTTCGAATGTGTCTTGACCGCAAATGCACAGCAGGGTGGCAGCCTTCAAACTTTCTTCCCTCACTTGGTTCACTTTGAGGTAGTTTTCCACCCTGGCTGCGTAGGACTCCCACCTCTCTGGATGTGAGACGTCGAATTCCGAAAGCCTTCCAATTTTTGCCATTTTTGTATCAGGAAGGGTCTATCAGCCAACCTACCCCCGAATGCACGCTGGATTGGCGGGTAGCTGCCGAGTCAACGCCGTTCCTGCTGCTCAGGACTCACTCGGGTAAGCTTACACCTTTTTGTTGATGTAAGGCATCCCACCTTCGTCGCCAGTGTTGAGTCCTTCACGAAATGGCAAGACACGAGAAGCAGTTGTAGTTCTCAGGAAACTTCTTTATTCATGTTTTCAGCTTACAGTTAGAAGACGCTGACAACGCCCAAACTCCTGGCCTCTTATATAGGCCATCCCCGGGTAAATCTGTAACTTTTGGCGCACCAGCACTTGCGCATGTGCACAAGTACTGGCGACAGCCTGTCTGGTCCCGGGCAGCCTGCACCTGCCGGAACCGTTTGCAATGCCCCGAGCCTGCTTGCACAGGCTCAGGACATAACACAGACCGTCTTCTATCATTTTCATCTGCCTGTCTAATCAGATTGCAGAGACTCAACATTGTCCAGATCTTGTCTGCATGAGAATACCATCTCTCAATGGAAGAGGGACATATTTTAGTTGATTCTTATATTCTGGAATCTCCTTCTGTGAAGAACCCATGAACAAGAAAATTGAAAACTTAAGTGTTCGAATCTCATGAGGCAGGCATGCTTTGATTGAAGATTTGAATTTGGGTTTGGGTACATCTTGACTTTCTGTATAATTTTGATACTATATATGGTTAATTTTAAGTAGGTTTATTTTGATATTACCCATGGTAGTTGTTCAACAACTTGAATTACAAATTACAACAATTAGTAATTGTTAGATGCAAATAACAAGGACCATTTATTGGATTGAATAATAGAATTCATGGGGAATTGGATTTGGGTCTCTTGTGGCAAAGCAATGATTCCAAACTAATGACACATATAATGCTGCCTTCCAGCTCTGCCTGCTTTTCTCCTCTAGTAATCAATGCAATTCTTGCAGCAGTTACATGACATATTCCAGCAGCCCAGTGGGTATGTGGGCCACCACATTTTTGTAGCAGCTGAAGTTTTCACCAGTTTTCAGGGACATCCTCAGCAAATTCTAGCAACCTGTGAGTTCCAAATTGGGGACAGGATTTGGTGATGGCAAAGAACCAGGAAATCCTCAATATATACCGTGTTTCCCTGGAAGTAAGGCCTACCCCAAAAATAAGCCCTAGCTTGATTTTTTGGGGGGTGGGCCTAATATAAGCCCTTCCCCAAAAATAAGCCCTAGTTTTGGGATGAGTTACCCACTTAAAAATCAAGCTGGAATGGGGGTGTGGCAGCCAGACCTCCCCTCGCTGGCCTACTTCTTCAGTAGCGTCTTCTGCAGCAGGCCTGTATTTCTCAGTCACAGGCCTTTCCGGAAGGCCTCTGCAGCCAAGAACCATGCTATGGATTCAACCTATAGCTTGGTTCTGCAAGACCTCTGCAGCTGAGGACCTAGCTATGGATTCAATCCATAGTTTGGTACTTGGCTGCATAGGCCTGATTGCAAAATGCAGGCCGGAATGCAGCTGCAGAATGAAGTTGTTCCTTTGGCAGCAGAAGAAGTGGACTGGCTGGGCGGGGCTGTTGGTGCTGGAGGTGAGTAAGATATTCCCTGAAAATAAGACCCGGTGCCTCTTTTGGAGGCAAAAAATAAAATAAAAAATAAGACCCGGTCTTATTTTCAAGGAAACATGTGTAATTATGGAAGGCTATATTTCCCATTGTTATTTAAGGAATGCCTGAAACCAGCTACCAGTCCCTAACATTTACCTAGTCCACATTTTGTGCCAGATGTTTGCCAAAGTGCGAAATAAGATATGAGCATCCTTACCCCCCAGCAAGTAATGGAATTAGAGATGAATCTTCTGGTGTATTTTAACAGAATGATTGAGAACAGTCCTAAAAACCTAGAGAGCTATTTCCATGATAACCCTGTTCAGAAATTTTAATTAGGAACAGAAATTGGGATTTTTCTGGTGTTGCATTGGTGCTTCCAAAGCCACAGGAAACCAATTAACTTTCTTATTGGATCCATACATTACTTCCTAGAGAGGATGAATACGATAGCGAAAGCGTCTTTGTATTAATCGCTGCCTTTTGGCCTCCATAGAAAACCAGTTAGTCGGAGCAGATGAAACTATTAGGAAGCTAATATGAACATAAAACTTTTATCTTCTCTAGCAAAAAGGATAGGATACTCAAAAATGCTTTTGTGCTATGTATACGATTCCTGCACAAGACTTAAATTCTGATAAGAAGGCACTTAACTGAAACATTGATTGAGGAAATGCTTGTGACATCAATCTCTACATTGTCATAGCAATGAGATATACAACATTTTCAAGATCTGTTTTTGATAGCACTGAAGACTTCAGCTGAATCTGGACTTTTGAGGGATAGAGGCAGGCCCATTGTTCAAAGCTCTGAGCAAATTTATATTTTAGAAATTAGATTCCTGCCTCTATTCACATGAACAAAGTAGTCTACCCAGAAATACATCCTTTGCATATTGATGGAGTTTTGTGCTTCTCCAAAAACACATTTTCCAAACTGAATTAATTAATAAATAATAAATAATTCAAATAGGAGTTGGTGGGTTTTTTGGTGGTTTCTTAATTTCAAAAAGCAAAGCAAATCCTCAGTCTCCATGTACCACCATATATGAATGTCTGTGGGATCTCTTGTGTGTTTCATGATATCTTCATGCAAATAACATGAATATCATCTCTCACATCATTCACCTAGTGCAGGGGTGTCAAACTCAGTTTCTTTGAGGGCCACATCAACATTATGGTTGCACTCAAAAGCCCAGTTGCTGTCCCCTTCTCTCCCTCAGGTTTCCTCCACAGAAGCTTCTCCTCTCCTCTCCCCTTCTCTCCTTTGGGCTTGCCCCACAGAAGCTTCCCCTATCCTCTCCCCTTCTCTCCCTCGGGCTTGCGTCACAGAAGCCTCCCGTATTCTACACCCTTCTTTCCTTCGGGCTTGCCCAACAGAAACCTCCCCTATCCTATCCCCTTCTCTCCCTTGGGCTTGCCCCATGGAAGCCTCTCCTGTCCTACCCCCTTCTTTCCCTCGGGCTTGCCCCACAGAAGCCTCCCCTTTTCTACTCCCTTCTCTCCTTTGGGCTTGCCCCACAGAAGCCTCTCCTATCCTATCCCCCCCATTGTACCCCCTTTTCTTCTTCAGGCTTGCCCCACAGAAGCCTCTCATTTTCTCCTTTTCACACAGTGCTCATTGGCTGGAACTGCTTGCACCGATTCTGGGGTCCCAACTAAGCCCCGACAGCCCCTCAGCTCCAGTTGACTTTTCTCCCAAAGACTGCATGTGGCTACTGGCCATCCCCAAGGCAGCCAGAAGCTCTGATCAGCTGGAGCCATGCGTACTGATCCTGAGGCCTCAGCAGAGCCCCAGCAACACTGCAGCTCCAGCTGACGCTCCCCCGGGCCTCTCTGGCACTGCTGCTGCTTCAACTTACTCTCTCTCCCCACGTCTACATACTCAATCACCTCATTTGGTTTTTCTTGCCTAAATGTAGAACCTTACTTTTTTCACCATTGAATTTCATTTTGTTAGGTAGCGCCCAATGTTCAAGTCTATCCAGATCCTCCTGTATCTTAAGGCTGTCTCCTATTCCTGCCAGCTTGGTGTCATCTGCAAATTTGATGATTTCCCCATCTATCCCCTTGTCCAAATCGTTGATGAAGATGTTGAAGAGCACTGGGCCCAGAACAGAATCCTGGGGTACCCCACTACACACTTCCTTCCATCTAGGTGCGGTTCTATTGAGGACCACATGCTGAGTACGGCCGGTCAGCCAGCTACGGATCCATCTGGTGGTGATGCTGTCTGACCCACATTTTTCTATCTTATCACGTAGTAGGTTGTGATCTACTTTATCAAATGTCTTACTGAAGTCCAAGTAGTACAATGCAGTGAGCCATGTGCAGATCTGTACATTGGGGAAACAAAACAACCATTTCATAATGCATGGCACAACATAGGAGAACAAGCCCATCAGGACAAGATTCAGCATCTGCTTTTAAAAACAAAGGCCACTCTTTCGAAGATAGCAAAGAAAGAAACGATCTAAACATGTTATGAACCGGATCTGGCTTGCGGGCCTTGAGTTTGCCCTGTCTGATCTAGTGTATCATCAAGATACAATTGATGCTACAACTGATGCTAGTGACAACTCATTTTAAGTGATGATTTCATGGTATCTACAAGGCCCACGCTACTGGAAGAAACATTCAACCTTCAGTAGCTGTAAATAGATTTTACTCAAATACTTCAATCGCTGTGGGAATATGGAATATTTAAAAATACAACACTGCAGCTGAAATTAAATAGTTGATAGTCTAGGGCTCACATTCAGATGGAGTCATTAAGATAAAGTGTGTCAGTGAGAACAATTAATCAATGGAACGGCTTGTCTCTTGGAGCTGTGGATGCCCCATCGCTGGAGGTTTTCAAGAAAAGATTGGACAGCCATTTGTGAAGGGTGATATAAGGACTAGAAGACCTCCAAGGTACCTTCCAGCTGTATGATTCTATGTTCTATGCATTATTATAAAATACAATTGCAAGAAGAATTAGACAGGAAATGGGGATGTGAATGACAGTGCAATTGTCCATGCAAATGAAAAAAATACATGAAAGGAACACTTCCAAATGTATACATGTGCTTATGTATACATGTGCCATTTATGTGTGTGTATTTTACATTCATAAATTTATTTTTTTGTTTATTAAATCTGCTAAAAGAAGTCTATCAGAAAAAGAAACAAGACCAGCACATTACTAATTTCACAGCTTTGCCTGTTAAATAGAGACATTAGCCTTAATGAATTACATCTCAAATTACACTAAGCTTTGAGGTTTGCTAGCTCTCCCCAACATTATTCTTTCCAGATTGTTTAGGATGGATGGTTATTTAATAGAAAATACTTCAAAGAGAGCTAGAGGGAGCTCTTTCATTGTGTAAAAGTTTCAGTGAATCTCCTGGACAAGCTCAATCTGCACCCAAGCTGCATATGAGCCCAATTCAATGTCTGTTCATTTCAAAGTTTGATTGCAATAGAAATATCACTTCCAATTAAAGTATATCTAATGTATTGATGATGAAACTAGAGGTAGCTCTCAATTTATGATCACAGCAGGGACTGACAAATTTGTTGTTAAATGGTGAGGTCATTGTGCGAAATATCAGGTGACTGCACCTGATTTCACAACCTATTTTGCCATGATTTTTAAGCAAATCATGGTGATTATTAAGCGACCCACCGTGGTCATTATTTTATTTAGTGATTGGCATCTGCAGAGGTCATACAATCATTAATATATGACCATAATAAAACACATCACACATACAAACAAAAATATATATGTATATAAAATATTTGGGCAATATAATATATGAGATAAAATATTAAATTAAGGTAAAACCAATCGTACTGATCCCTGGTCACTTTGCTTGTTGGAAGCCAGCTGGAAAGGTTGCAAATGGCAATCTTATGACCCCAGGATGCTTCAATCCTCATAAGTACATGTTGGTTGCCAAGTACTGGAATTTTGATCATATGTGGGGACACTGCACAATCATAAGTGTGACGGATTGTAAGTCACTTTTTTCAGTACTGTCATAACAGTCACATTAGCAACTGTTCAAAACTAGATCATAAAACCATGATGTAGGATGCTACCTGAACTTAAATGGACTCCAGAAGATGGTAGAGGACAGGAAGACCTGGAGGAACGTTGTCCGTGGGGTCGCGATGGGTCGGATACGACTTCGCAATTAACAACAACAACAACAAGGATGCTACCAATGGCTGTAATTGTGATATGGTGGCCGAGCACCTAAAGTGCAGGGGTAACCAGACCATTGAAACTTGAAATCCAGGTCATAAATACCCCCTGGGAAGGACTAAGAACTGGCTGCAAGTTAAGGACCACCAGAATAACAAAGTGGTATAAAAAGAAAATTCTTCATCAGGGTCCAGTCCAAGCTGGGAATAATCAAAAGGGAGACTGCTTTAGAAAGAAGGTTGTAGTTTATTGAAGAGGAGAGCCAGACAGAAAAATGGCTCTGGAAAAAAACTGATCACATGGAGCAGAGTGGTGGGCTTTTATACCTTCTGGGGCTCTTTAGGTTGTTTCCTGTTCCTGTTTGAGGCTTTGTATTTCCTGTGTCATGTACTTTGATCTGAGTCTAAGTGTGCCTTTTCAATACTTCACATGATCTTGATTTAATCTCTCTGTTAATGCAGCCTAGCACTTTGTTGGCCTTTTTGGCAGCTGCAGCACATTGCTGGCTCATATTTAAGTGATTGTCCACTAGGACTCCAAGGTCCCTCTCACAGTTGCTACTATTGAGCAAGATACCCCCTATACTATATCTATACATTTGGTTTTTCTTGCCTAAATGTAGAACCTTACTTTTTTCACCACTGAATTTCATTTTGTTAGATAGCGCCCAATGTTCAATTCTATCCAGATCCTCCTGTATCTTAAGCCTGTCTTCTGGAGTATTGGCTATTCCTGCCAGCTTGGTGTTGTCTGCAAATTTGATGATTTCCCCATCTATCCCCTCGTCCAAATCGTTGATGAAGATGTTGAAGAGCACTGGGCCCAGAACAGAACCCTTGGGTACCCCACTACACACTTCCCTCCATCTAGGTGCGGTTCTATTGAGGACCACATGCTGAGTACGGCCGGTCAGCCAGCTATGGATCCATCTGGTGGTGATGCTGTCTGACCCACATTTTTCTATCTTATCAAATAGTAGGTTGTGATCTACTTTATCAAATGTCTTACTGAAGTCCAAGTAGTACAATGCAGTGAGCCATGTGCAGATCTGTACATTGGGGAAACAAAACAACCATTTCATAACACATGGCACAACATAGGAGAACAAGCCCATCAGGATAAGATTCAGCAGTCCATCTGCTTTTAAAAACAAAGGCCATTCTTTCGAAGATAGCAAAGTCCACATTTTGGACAAAGAAGACCGCTGGTTTGAAAGAGGGGGTCAAAGAGGCCATCTATGTCAAAATTGAACAGCCCTTTCTCAACAGAGGGGGAGGGATACAACATCATCTATCTCCAGTTTACAACACAGTCCTTTCAGCAGTTTCAAGAAGGCTCCATACCCATTTGCACCACTCAGGTGACCCTGATGACACAGATTTGCCTCCAGGTGGCCTCAACAACTCTCTCAAAGAATGCAAATGACCAGCTGTCTGCAAGGAATATAAATCTTGCCATTCCCCACCATCCAGTCAGAGCTGAAGAAGCTTCTTGGATGAGAAGCGAAACGTCTTCAAAAAAACCCCAAGAAAATCTAGTTGCCTTGTGAAAAAAGCACTTTGACCTGGATGACTGAGAATCTCCATAGACATGGGGAAAATAGGAGGAGGAAAGAATATTAGGGGTGTTGCTGTTTTGAGTTAATTATAAAAATAATAAAGGCAGGATAAAATACACCTTTTTTAAAAAAACGATAAATTGGTCTGTACTGTCCCTGGTGGCCAACGTTTACCACTTCAGCAAAGTCATCTAAAACTAAACAGTAATCACAAAGGAAACTCTTAATTCAAAGAAGGGTGAAGTGGGCTTCAAAGGATAGATTGCCAAATTCCCAAGATGCAGTGTTTCTCAACTGTTGCAACTTTAAGATGTGTAGATTTCAACACCCAGAATGGCTGTGGAAGGGGACTTCTAGGAGTTGAAGTCCACATATCTTAAAACAACTGCCTTACATATAACGAAAGCAGTGAGGTGTAGAAAGAGAATGTAGGATTTTCTTTAAATCTCTTTCTGTGTTAATTTTATAAGATTCTTAATCTCAGGTCACTTTCTTCTCCCTTTGTCACAGGCAGACAAACCCCCCCCCATTTTTTTTTTATTCTGCTCCTGATAAAATGTAGATACTAGGCAAAAAACCAAATGTACACATATAGATTGGGTGAAACTAGGCTTAATAGCAGCAACTGTGAGAGGGATCTTGGAGTCTTAGTGGACAATCAATTAAATATGTGGCAATAGTATGCAGCGGCAGCCAAACAAGCCAAAAATATGACTAATATGGATAAGCAGATTTTGGTTAATCTGACAGATTTTGAGGTTGTTGATAAGGTAAAATATCTGGGGGTTACTTTATCTGTCTCTAATGTAAAATTGTATAAAAATAATTATGAAAGGTTGTGGGTCAGGATACAAAGAGACTTGAAAAATTGGGAGAAGTTGCAATTATCTCTTTTGGGAAGAATTGCGGCGATTAAAATGAATGTCCTGCCTAAATTCCTTTTCTTATTTCAAATGATACCTATCTTAAAGAATGAGGTCAATTTAAATGAATGGCAGAAAGGTATCAATAAATTTATCTGGGCGGGGAAAAAACCAAGAGTAAAGCTTAAAATTATACAAGATATTCGTGAGAGAGGTGGACTCAAGGTACCGAATTTGAAATTGTATTATGATGCTGTGGCCTTAACATTAATTAGTGATTGGGTTAATTTAACAAATGTAGAAATACTCCTCTTGGAGGGTTGGGATTTACTTTTTGGATGGCATACCTATTTAATTTTTAATAAAAAAGTTGACCTGGTTTTTAAATCCCATATTATAAGGATTTCTTTACTTCGGGTTTGGAGGAAATATTACAGAAGTGATTCTAAAATACCATTATGGGCTATACCTTGGCATGCGATAGAGGGGATAAGGAGAGGAGTTAAGATGGATAGTGTTTCTTATGCACAATTGCTTAGATGGGATGGTAAAATTTGGCAGTTAAAATCTTTGGAAGATTTAGCACAAGAAAATATTATATATTCATGGTTTCAGTATAGACAAATAGTGGACAGATGGAAGATAGATCGTAATGTGGGCTTGCTTAGAGAAGATGAAAATTTTGTTAAACAAGTAAAAGATCAAAGACGAACTCATATTAAGAGAATTTATGGGTTGCTAGTAGAATTGGACTCAGAACCAGAATTAATTAAAGAATGTATGATTAAATGGGCACAAAATTTTGGTGAACCAGTTCTACTAGATACCTGGGAAATTATCTGGGTGAGAAATGTTAAATTTACACAAGCCCAGAACTTAAGGGAGAATTTTTATAAAATGTTTTATAGATGGCACCTTGATCCACAAAAAATGTCTCGTATGTATCCTGACTTACAGCCCAAATGTTGGAGATGTGGTTGTTTGGATGCTACTTATTACCATATTTGGTGGTCGTGTAAAAATATAAAAGCCTTTTGGATTAAGATATGGTGGAATATTCAAAGAATTTTTAGAAGGAGGGTAAAATTTACCCCACAATTGTTTTTGTTAGGTATTGTTACCGATTGTGATACTAAGGAGGTTATATTGATGTTAAATTTAATTACAGCCGCAAGGTTGTTAGTAGGGCAATACTGGAAGAAGGAATCTTTGCCTACTTTGCAAGAGTGGTTTTTTAAAGTATCCTATCTGGCGGAAATGGCAAAGATTTCGGCTTTTTTAAAGGATCAATCGCAAGAGAAGTTTTTTGTGGTATGGGAAAAATGGATAGATTTTATACAACATAAGTTGGATATAAAAAATATTACTTAGTTTATCAATAATTTATATACAAATTTTAATATTTTATAGATTGTATTATTTCTTTTTCTTTTTATATGTTTTATTATTATTTTACTTTCTTATATTTCTTTTCTTCTTTCTTTCTCTTTATTCTTCTTTTTTTAAGTATTTTCTTTTTTTTCTTTAATATTTATGTCTTTTATATATATATATATTATTGTTAATTATTCTATTAGTAGTTTAAGTAACATATTTAGACTTATCTATGGTTTATATATTTTTTTTAAGAATTCAAAAAAATTTAATTAAGCCTATATTCAGCTCTGGGAAAGTTGAGGGAGGGACTGGGAGGGTTGGGGTGGGTTGGGGAGGGTTGTTTTTTCTTATTTTGTAAAATTTTAAAAATTTTCAATAAAAAAAAAGAAGCGTTCTGGGGTGCAGGGTATAGAAAGGGTTGGGAACCACTGGACTAGATGACCTAAAACAGACATGTCAAACACAAGGCCCGGGGGCCGGATGCAGCCCGTGAAGTGGTTTCATGTGGCCTGTGAAGCCATCCTGGAAACAGTGAGGGAACGGCCCCTGCTGCCTTGGCCCTGGCCCAGGCCAGCCGGAAGCTAATGTACAATTTTGTGGTGGCTATCTATGCTGAAAAGCATTCAGTCTTAGCTCTACAAGGCCGTCTGGAAACAGTGAGGAACCAGCCCCTGCCACGTCAATCCCGCTTCCTGGGTACATGGTGAGGAGGTGTCACCCTTTGTGAATGAAGAAACGGACCATGCCTTGGCGCTTGTCCCGGTCCCACCCCTTCTGCCAGAGACCCTCAGATCTGTCCCACTCCTGCCCGGGCCCCCACAGGCACCCTTGAGGCAAACAATGTAGAGCTGACCATGCCCACCCACTAGGCCACATCCACTCCATCCACACCTACCCAATAGACCGCACCCACCCTGGCCACACACCCCTGAGGGCAATCGCAATGGTGATGCGGCCCTCAATGAAATTGAGTTTGACACCCCTAACCTACAAGGTCCCTTCCAACTCTGTTTATTCTATTCTATTCTATTCTATTCTATTCTATTCTATTCTATTCTATTCTATTCTATTCTACTCTACTCTACTCTACTCTAGTCTAGTCTAGTCTCATAGATTTTCCTAAATAAACCTCCTTTATATCATAAAACCTTTACTAATCGTTGAAACCAGATTCCTGCAATCAGGAATGCTCACATGCACACTCTGAACACTTCTGTATTACATATGGCCTTTTTTTGGTGAGAGTTTCTGACAACAACCTTGTGAGGTTGATCAGGCCAAGAGAATGTGACTGTCTTCCAGTCAGTTCTGTGTCTGGTGACTTGATCCTGGATCTCATTTCTAGGGGAAAGCACTCACTATCACACACAAGCCTTGGTGAAAATAATGCACAACAGGTCTTCAGTTAAGAGGAAAAGACAAGATAAGGTAGGGTTGTGTATATTCAAAGGAAAAGGCACCAGAATGAATGCAAATCTTCATGTCACATTTGGTGGCATTATCAAAAACTAATCATTGCCATCCAGCATAATCCATCAAGGTGATTGTGGGCATTGACTGTGGGTGGTTCTGATGTCACAAAGGGAGAGTAGCTGATTGGCTGGGAAGACAGATAAGCAAATAGGCAGTTAGGCCTTGCAAGAAAAGGGGCTGGGAAGTATTTAAGATCTCTCCAATGTAGCCACGGGGGAGGGGGACTTTTGAAGGGTACAAATTAGGGGATTCCCATCACTTTCCCATTTCATCTCAACCTCCTCTTGGATTGAGCTTGTAGGTCCAACTGAGCATCATCCTTAGGATTTTAGGATTTAAAAAGGAATAAGTTGTACTTCAACCTGAAATGGGCCAACTGAAAGTTGATAAGTTTTTTGATTCAGAAACAGTTCAGATACAAACTTCTCTTTTAAACACACACACACACACACACACACACACACACACACACACACACACACACGAAAACAAATATAATAGGGAAGTGTGGGAGAGAAATGGGGGAGAAAGAGAATAGGATAAGGGAAAAAAAGAAGGAAAAAAGTGTCAACTTTTTACTTTGACATAGTCAGTATATAGTAGCCATTTCTGTAACAACAAATTTATCTAATTAGTGAATGCCAAAATGAGAAATTCACTTTTTTTTTGTCTTGAGCATAAAGTCTAGAAGCAGTTTCCAAACAAAAACAACAGTAAATATATTTTTTTCTTTATTTAAAGCAATCAATTTGGCCATCCCTAACAGAATAACAGAGTTGGAAGGGATCTTGGAGGTCTTCTAGTCCAACCCTCTGCTCAAGCAGGAGACCCTGTAGCGTTTCAGACAAATGGTTGTCCAATCTCTTCTAAAAAAACCTCCAGGGTTGGAGCAGCTACAACTTCTGGAGACAAGTCGTTCTACTGAATTATTCTGTCAGGAAATTTCTCCTTAGTTCTAGGTTGCTTCTCTCCTTGATTAATTTCCATCCATTGCTTCTTGTCCTGCCTTCAGGTGCTTTGGACTTGGAGAATGGGTTGACTCCTTTGTGGCAGTTTTCCTATCCATTCTTCCATGTGGGGATTGTTATATCTTTCCATTTTTGTGTATAAAGAATTCTCCCTGCAGTCAGCATATTCAATAACGAAGTTTTCAGGTACAAACTTCTAAAAAAGAAAGAAATTCATGCAATGTTGTACTCAGCTCCAAGGCATGAAGACATGGCTTCAGATCTCACCTTTATTCATGAAAGTCAGACTAGATGGCCTCACAGAGATCAAGACTGCAGTATTCTATCTATGATATTTTTTAAAAGAGAGCCCTGTTGAATAGTCTACTTTAGTAGGACACTCTTATGGACTGTCAAATTGGCACTGACTGCACTGCCCCATGTTTCTGTTCTAGGCCTTTCTCCTCCTTTAATAACGTGGATGAATAAGAAAGGAGAATGTTGATTAAGTTGCACAAAAAGGTACAAAATTAAATGGGATAGCTATTAAGTAATTCTGTGAGGGAATTGGGTGGTCTCCAAATTCTATGTATAAATAAATAAGTAAATAAGTAAATAAATAAACAAACAAGTAAGCAAACAAGTAAGTAACCAAGTGGAGAGAAATAAAATATAAATATAAAATTAAGTTGATATGATACAGAAATGGGTTGCAAATAACAGTATGGAAATGGACAGTGATTAATATTTATATGTCTTTATATGTAAGGGTGTAGGTATGTATACGTATGTTATGTATAGCCTTATATGTGTGTTATGTATATGTACACTTTGAGAGCAGGCAACAGAATTTCATTTTTAATGTACCACTATGCCAACAGTAAAAAATGACAATGAAGGTTATATAACAATAACAGTAACAATAACAACAACAACAATAATAATGTTGGAAGGGACCTTGGAGGTCATCTAGTCCAATCCCCTGCTCAGGCAGGTAACCCTATACCATTTTGGACAAATGGCTGTCCAGTCTCTTCTTAAAAGCTTCCAGTGTTGGAGCATTCACCACTTCTGGAGACAGATGTTTCCACTGGTTAATTGTTCTAACTGTCAGGAAGTTTCTCCTTAGTTCTAGGTTGCTTCTCTCCTTGATTAGTTTCCACCCGTTGCTTCTTGTTCTGCCTTCAGGAGGTTTGGAAAATAGCTTGACTCCCTCTTCTTTGTTTAAGTGATTGTCCACTAGGACTCTCACAGTTACTACTATTGGGCAGGGTACGCTCTATACTATATTGGAACACTGCTATCATGTCCCCCCTCGTCCTTCTCTTCATTAAACTAGACAGACCCAATTCCAGCAGCCGTTCCTTATATGCTTTAGCTTCCAGTCCCCTAATCATCTTTGTTGCTCTTCTCTGTACTCTTTCTAGAGACTCAACATCTTTTTTACATCGTGGTGACCAAAACTGGATGCAGTATTCCAAGTGTGGCCTTACCAAGGCATTATAAAATGATATTAATACTTCACATGATCTTGATTCTATCCCTCTGTTAATGCAGCCTAGCACTGTGTTGGCCTTTTTGGCAGCTGCAGCACACTACTGGCTCATATTTAAGTGATTGTCCACTAGGACTCTCACAGTTACTACTATTGAGCAGGGTATGCTCTATACTATACCTGTACATTTCGTTTTTCTTGCCTAAATGTAGAACCTTACTTTTTTCACCATTGAATCTTATCTAAAATTATCATGGGAGAATGCAAAGTCCCTATATTTAGGAAAGGAAGATAAGATGCACTGGTAAAGAGTGGGAGGGATATTGTACCTATGAAATTGATATTAGAACAGCCTGTTGGTTAAGACCATGGGTTAGAAACTGGGAGACTGTGAGTTCTAGTCCTGCCTTGGGCATAAAGCCAACTGTATAACCTTGGGCCAGTCCCTCTCTCTCAGACTAGGAAGAAAGAGGCTCTGGACCTCACACATTAAAAAGGTTTCAGGAAAAAGAAAGATTTGTCAAGAAACCACAGCTCACCATTCAAAATTACTATAAAAAGAAAGTGAAAATGACTGTTTCATCCCCTCACTTTTACCCCCCAGGGGTAAAACTGCTAGCAAGAAGCATCATGGGAAGAAGTCATACAAGAGGGCATTATGATTTGGGGGGGGCATATGACAATCACCTTACAATGTATTGCTGTATAGCCCCCTGAAAAACGCTGTGAGATGAAAAACCACTATAGGGAGCTGCCCACATTAGGAAAGGCTCACACCACACAAGATATGTTAGACGAGCAATTCCTCAGATGTCCTACTCTATCAAATGAGTGAACTTCTTCCATCTGGCCAAGATTAGGACTGGGGAATAATAGCAACAGCAATAGCAATAGACTTATACACCGCTTTACAGTGCTTTACAGCCCTCTCTAAGCACTTTACTGAGTCAACATATTGCCCCTAACAATCTGGGTTCTTATTTTACCGACCTCGGAAGGATAAAATGCTGAGTCAATCTTGAACTGGTCAGGATCGAACTCCTGGCAATGAGCAGTGAGTTTGCCTGCAACACTGCATTCTAACCACTGCGCCACTACGGCTCAGGTTGTGATGACAGGAAAAAGTACATTCAAATGGGTGGAGATGATGGCATATAAACCAGAAAGTAAATTTCTGAAATTAATCATTTATTTCCTATAACTCTAAGATCTAGAAAGGAAAGTTTGGACTGACTGCTAAAGTTGCCCCTGAAAATATGAAAGCGAACAAAAAAAGATTCAATATAAGAAAGATTCCTTCTTCATTGGAAATCACCAAAATCAAGACAGGAAATAGTGTGTTCACTTTCTCACAGGCAAAGGATTTCCCTAACATTATTAGCATTTCTATAATGAGTGGGAGAGACAAATGAGATATGAAAAATGAAGACATTGACAAGAGCAGGGGAAATTTACAAAGATCAGACTAAGGAGTATGACAACGAAGAGGCTGGTTAGATGACCTTGGAAAAGATGAAACACAAGATTGATCAATAAAAGAAAATGAAAGCTCTCTTTGGTACAAAGAGGAAGAGGCTAACGGAGAAGCTGATGGCCCTCTTGAAGCCCTTAAGTCAGTGGTTCTCAACCTTTCTAATGCCGCGACCCCATAATACAGTTCCCCATGTTGTGGTGACCCCCAACCACTTATACATCACCGGGTGCCAGAGGCGTGGCCAAAGGGGGAAAAAATGGCGGACAACCTTGTTTGGCGACCCCCGTGAAATGGTCGTTCGACCCCAAATGGGGTCCCGACCCACAGGTTGAGAACCACTGCCTTAAGTAGTTCGGAAAGAAGTCTTGTCCTATCCCTTCCTGTATGACAGGTGGAACACTGGTGGGCCCAATCACTGCACCTTTCTTGCTAGTGTTCAGCTGGTCTGGTTTCCTGAGGTGGGTCCTGGTGGCGAGAGAGAATGGTGAGGCACAAGCACAAGGTAAGGGCCCTTCCATTTTTCCAATATTTTTTCTCCTTGACTCAATTGTATCCTTACATGGAGCACAGCATGAGAACCTTAACATGGTAAGCTCTATTCCTAAGTTGCAGTGTAGTGAAACATTGTTGGTTTCTGGGAAAGAAAGAGACTGCGAGCATCATACCGGGAGACGGAAGACTGGTCACTGCTTTTGAACCAACCAACGAAGTGAGAAACCCCAACCTAAACAAGAGGACTTCACCAAAATTAAACACAATAGAGAACAAACAGCTTCTAAAAGAATGACCTCATATATGAACCTAAAGAAGAAAATTGATACATCCAAACTGAAGACAATATAGGGAACAAACAGCTTCCATAAAAAGTGACCCTATATTCTAATCTAAAGAGGAAGACTGATGGAAACATGTCACTTTTAGAAGAAAACAAGAGCAAAGACTCAACTGTCGATGCTATGAAGCCCCTGTAGAACTGAACAATAGTTTTCATGGCCTCCCCCTGAAACAAAATATGCAGAAACCTATAAAAGAGCAGTCATCAATAGTTTCTAAGAGGCACAACCCAGCATTTCTGAGACAGGAGGAAAAGTATCCCAGACTTCCCTAGGGAAAAAGAAGCGGATATTGGTAATAGGAGATAAAATTCTTAGGGGAATAGAAACTGGACAGTCAATCTAGGGAGGTGTGTTGACTTCCTAGTTTAATGAAGAGAAGGACAAGGGGGGACATGATAGCAGGGTTCCAATATCTCAGGGGCTGCCATAAAGAAAAGGGAGTCAAGCTATTCTCCAAGGCGCCTGAAGGCAGGACAAGAAGCAACGGATGGAAATTGATCAAGGAGAGAAGCAACCAAGAACTAAGGAGAAACTTCCTGACAGTTAGAACAATTAACCAATGGAACAACCTGCCTCCAGAAGCAGTGAATGCTCCAACACTGGAAGTTTTTAAGAAGAGACTGGACAGCCATTTGTCCAAAATGGTGTAGGGTTCCTGCCTGAGCAGGGGGTTGGACTCGATGACCTCCAAGGTCCCTTCCAACTTTATTATTATTATTATTATTATTATTATTATTATTATTATTATTATTATTATTATTATAGATTGAAGATGTGACTGTGAACTTACTAGGATAATCAACTACTCCTTTCTTCTTCTACACATTGGGAGGAATGACGTGGTGATGAACCTGAAAATAGCGATAGGAGATTACAAACAGCTAAGGAAGAGAGTTGGGGAATTAGGAGCACAAGTGGTGTTTTCATAAAAATGAAGGGGTCAAACTGTTTTCCAAAGCTCAAAAAGGCAAGACAAGAAACAATGTATGGATGCTAACCAAGGAGAAAAGCAACTCAGAACTAAGGAGAAATTTCCTAATGATGAGAGCAATCAACCAATGAAACAACTTGATTTCAGGAATTCTGGGTGCTCTATCATTGGAGGCTTTCAAAAAGAGACCGAACAATCATTTATCTGAAATAGTATAGGGCCACCTGCTCAAGTAGTGGGTTGGAATAGAAGATCTTCCAACTCTATTAGTCCCTTCCAACTCTATTATTCTATGTTCTATGGTAGACGTTGACAGTTGAAACACGATGGAAATGGGATTTTGAAAGCCAGTTGAACAACATTGTGTTGATATTGATGAAATGAAAGTGGAGAGTGAGGTTGAATGGATGCCCAATGGACAGTTACAGGTTGAAATTGGCAGATGGACCTGTGGCGTGAAGCCCATGGAAGTCAGTCCGATGCCTCAAGCTAAAACCAGTAGAGGTTGGTCTTCTGAAGCTGGTGGAACTGCTCCTTAAGAAGGTGGATGTCACAAGACAGAAGCTGGTAGAAGTTGGCACCTGAAACTTGGTGAAAATAGGCCTTTAGAAGCCAGAAAGATCATGAATTGATGTCCAACGGATGTTTGTAGTCATAATTCCTTAAAGTCGGGCCCCTTGACATCCATTCACATTGCAGGTATTAAATATGGTCAAGGCAAATGGTGAGTGAACGCAGTCGTGGTGAAAGGAACCCAGGGGATCTTCATGGAATCAAGACAATGGAAGTTGGGAGGTGGAATCTAGGGGTGAAGTCAGCAGACGAAACGGCTCCATGTACCAAGGGCAAGACTGGTGGATCATGATGGATGAAACTTCCACTCACTGCACCTATCTTGAATTTCCACAGATGCTAGAGTTCAACTGGTCTGGTTTCCTGAGTTGGGTCCAGATGGAGAGACAGAAGGGTGAGGCAAAAGCTCAAGGTAAGGGCCCTTCCATTTTTCCAATATTTTTCTCTTCAACTCTGCTTTCTCAGTGAACTGAGTGCAGCATGACACGCTAAGTCCTATTCCATGTTTCCAGTCTCGTAAAATGGGGTTCGTTTCTGGAAGAGACTTCAAGCGTCATTGCAAGAGACAAAATGTTGGTCATCGCTGTGGAGTCAAGAGAAAATTTCAATTTTCGACATTGTTAGAGGGTATTTCTCTCCTTCTCTCCTATTCTTTCTTCATTTCTTCCTTAAACATGTTGCTGACATGGGAGTTCTGTGGTCCAACTGAGTGAGACATGGAGCTAAAAGGCATTATCCTAAAATGTAGCACAAATTGCTCTTGAATAACAATAAAAAAAATTATTTGGAACAGGATCTTTTCCAATGATTGATCAAGATGGCCACATAACCCTCACAAAGCAGACCAGCTTGTCTGTTTTTCTGAGGTGGGTCCAGGTGGAGAGACAGAACGGTGAGGCAAAACCTCAAGGTAAGGACCCTTCCATTTTCCCAATGTTTTTCTCCTCAACTCAGCTTTCTGACTGCACAGAGTGTGGCATGGCAACCTTGACAAGGTAAGTCCTTTTCCTAGGTTCCAGTCTAGTGAAATATACTTGGTTTTTGGAAGAGAGACTGCGAGGATCATTCTGGAAGAAGAAAAGCTACTCACCGCCTTGGAGTCAAGAGAAAATTTCAACTTTTGGTACTGGTAGTTGGCATAGTTCTCCTTCTTCCATTCCTTCTTTATTTCTTCCTTCAATATGCTGCTGACATGGGGGTACTGTGGTCCAACTGAATGAGACATGGAGGTAGAAAGCATTATCCTCAAATGTTGGTAGAAATTGCTCTTGAATAACAATAGAATTTTTATTTGGAACAGGATCTTTTTCAATGATCTACCAAGATGGTGACATGATCTTCACAAATCTGACCAGCTGGTCTGTTTTTCTGAGTTGGGTCCAGAGGGAGAAAAAGAGGGTGAGTTGAAAGCTCATGGTAAGGCAGTGGTGGGATTCAGCCGGTTCACACCACTTCGGCAGAACTGGTAGTTAATTTTTTGTTGCTGAGGCCCAGAACAGAGTTCTGGAAGTGGCATCCACACAGAGAACCGTTTGTTCACATATTTGAATCATACCACTGGGTAAGGGCATTTCCACTTCTCCAATATTTTTCTCTTCAACTCAGTTCTCTGCCTGCATGGAGTGTGGCCTGGCAGCCTGACATGGTAAGTCCTATTCCTAGGTTCCAGTCTACTGAAATATACTTGGTTTCTGGAAGAGAGACTGTGAGGATCATTCTGGAAGAAGAAAAGCTACTCACCGCTTTGGAGTCAAAATTCAACTTTTGGTAATGATAGTTGGCATAGTTCTTCTTCATTTCTTCCTTCAACGTGCTGCTGATATGGGGGTTCTCTGGTCCAACTGAGTGAGACATGGAGGTAGAAGGCATTATCCTGAAATGTAGCAGAAATTGCTCTGAATAACACGAGAATTTTTATTTGGAACAGGATCTTTTTCAACGATCGATGAAAATGTTGACATGGCCTTCACAAATCATTGTTTCTGGAAGGGTAGAAGCAAATGTTGGAGCATATCACAAAAAAGGCAAGTTTGTTTTGATAGCCATTGACTTGCTGAGTGAGAGGTAAATTGGCTGCCTGAACCTATCAGATAACCATGTCGTGAAGTCTGTGGAAGTCAGTCCAATGCACCTAGCTGAAACCATTTGAGGTTGATCTTCTGAAGCTGATGGAACTCCTGAAAAGCCTGTGGATGTCATAAGACAGAAGCTGGTGGATATTGTCAGCTGTGGTGGAAATGGGCCTTCAGAAGCTAGCCAATCAAAGCTCTGTTCATATTGATGAAGTAAATGTGTAGAGTGAGCGTGAATGTTTGCTCATCTAACAATCTCAGTCTCACTTCATAAAGCTGGGTCCCTTGACATCCATTCACGACGCATGTGTTGAACGTGGGCAAGGCAAATGCTGTGGGAATGTGGTAGTGGTGAAAAGAATCCAGGCAATCTTCATGGAATCAAGGCAGTGGAAGTTGGCAGGTACAATCTAGGAGTGAAACTGATAGGTGGAAATGGCTCTATATCCTTTGGGCAATGTTGGTGGATCATGATAGAGAACCCTTCCACTCATCCACCTATCTTGAACTTCCACAGATGCCAGTGTTCAGCTGGTCTGGTTTCTTGAGGTGGATCCAGGCGGTGAGAAGGTTTAGGTGCAATTGCAAAGTAAGGACCCTTCCATTTCTCCAATATTTCAGAGACTGAGTGAGTGAGCTAGAAGACATTGTCTTGAACTCTAGCAGAAACTGCTTTTCAATAACATGAGAGTTTATATTCAGAACAGGATG
The DNA here is from genome assembly GCF_016545835.1 of Crotalus tigris. Classification (NCBI taxonomy): domain Eukaryota; kingdom Metazoa; phylum Chordata; class Lepidosauria; order Squamata; family Viperidae; genus Crotalus; species Crotalus tigris. The sequence continues at coordinate 1,288,783 of NW_024096859.1, read as the reverse complement.
TTTCCCAAGTGATCAACCAAGATGGTGATAAGAGCTTCACAAATCTTTGCGGCTCAAAGGACAGAAGCAAATGAGGGAGCATCTTACAAAAAAAAGGCAAGTTTGTTAGCAATAGCAGGCAGAATTGCTAATGAGGAGGTGAATTTGCTGCCTGAACCAGACAGATACTCATGGTGTGAGGCCCCTGGAAGTCAGTCTGATGCACTTAGGTAAAGGGCTTTTCAACATCTCCATGTGCCTCTCTTTCTCCAGCTATGGGCTTTTGACACTCAAATGCCTCAACTTGTATCTCTGTGGCTCACCTCCATTGCTGTTCTCTTGCTGCTACTGTTGACAAGGTCTGCCCAAGCCATCTGCTGGGCAGTTAGTTTGATATCTTCACACCAAGAAAAGGGGGAAAAAAAGCGGAAAGCAAATTAAAGGGGCCTGCATGCTCTAATAATTCACCTTCTTTGACCTTTGTCTTTGACTTTTTCGGTCTGGCTTTGTCCTGTAAAAGGAGGGGTAAAGCCTCTTTCAGCTTTTTCTTCTTTTTTTGCAGTGCGCGAAATGGTCTAGTAATATGGCAGAAAAAGATCTTTGGGCACACTTGGGTCACAGAAGTCTTGCTTTGCTATTCCCCCCATTATTGGGGGGAGTAGAAAGGCAACCTTATAGATCCAGTCAAGCACAGCCAAAATCAACATTTTGGTGCCCTCTAGCAGAAGGACAGGCTGTTTCGTTCTTTTTTAATTTTGCTTATTTTATTTTTTATTTATTTTTATTTTGCCTCTACTTCTGCACAGGCCAAAGCCAGCTCCATAGGCCCAGGAGAATGCTGAGGCCTATTAAAGTTTGCTTTGTGGTAGGTTTTTTTTCTATTTTTATCACAAGGAGCCCGCCACAAATGGCTCAGCAACTAGGCCTAGTGGGCAGTGGGAGCAAGATGATGGCAGGTGAGGTAAGGTAGTAGGGCTTAGGGCAGCAGGGGTCAAAAAGACATAAATGGCGGGAGCGAGATAGGTAGGTGCTAGGAATTGTAGCATCCTTGTGGCCGTAAGTGCAGATGGGCTGCTATATGCCCTGATTCTGGTCATGTGACCATTGGTAATGTGACCAATCGTCCTTCTTTAGGGAGGACAGTCCTTCTTTTGTAAGTTCTGTCCTCTCTTGAAAATTGTCCTCCTACATGTCCTCCTTTTCGATATTTGAAGACTAATCTGTAAATCTCCATATTCGATCGATGCCAAGCCGATTCGTTGCGTGTGATGTGACGTATTTGTATTTGACATGACGATTAGTCAAGGCTCGGTACAGTGTGGCGAGACACAATTATGAGACGCATGTGCTCCGCACAGGAGAATTGTTTTGAGAGAGTGCACTGTGCGCAAGAGTGCACCGCACGCAAGTGGCTTTGTTTACTTCTTACCGAAATACAACACAGCACACATGCACGCATTAGACTCACTTTTTTTCTTCAATTTATTTGTGTCCTCCTTCTCACTGTAAAAAAGTTGGTCACCTTACTTTTTGGTATTGGTGGATTAATCCTATTATGTCTCCTGTCCTTAGAATTTGGGTGGGGGTATGTAGATTTTAGGTGTTTTTGTCTTCCTAATTTCTAGCTTCCTGGCTCCAACCTTCCTGAATGGATTATTGAATTTGCATTTCTAAAAGCTGGTCTCTGCCTAGGGGCTGGGGCTGATTTCTGGAGGATGGTTTCTGCCTTTTTAAAAGATCTTCTCCATTATTCCTTTGGGGAAATATATTCTACCTTTTTAATATTTGCTAAAATATTTTTTTCTCTGGATTCTTTCCACAGTGGGCAGATGCACGCTCTTAGACATGGCTATTTTTAAAAAATAATTTCAACAAACATTCATCCCTTGCAACAGACTACATGGGGCCCATTATTATTTTTTTTACCAGCATTTGTGCATCTTACTATTTCTCAAACTGTTTCTCCATTGTTAGTCTTCATTCTATTCAAGTATATAAATCTATCAATTGGCTCTAGTTTTTCATCCTTTGAATATAGCTTATTAACTATTGTTCCTTGTCAAACACAACCACTGTGCTCTTTGAAACATTAATTTTCAGATCCATATCCCTTGCCACATTCTACAATGTATCTAATCGTTTAGAAGATGTTCGGCCAAACCACATCATTTGCATGCAAAAATACTAGTACAGCAGTAAATTATATTTTGTTTACTAAAATCAAGTAAAGTTGGTACTAAGCAAACTTCTCTAGGGAGGATATTTTGTTACCAGAATAATACAACAGTAAATGCAGATATATTTGGAAAAAAACCTTCAGCCTCTAAGCTTAATATGTCAGACCATCGCTACATCTCTTAGACTGGGTGATTAGTAGCAAAAACTCTATTTACAACATCTTTGACTATTCTGCTGAAAATTCAAATGATCTGAAAGCTTCAGTAAAAAAGATTAAGGACCAAAGTGAAAAAAAATGGGACTAAAATTAAATATAAAGAATGGCAATACCAACCTTAGAATTGACAATGAATATGAAAGTGGTGATTAGCTTCTGCTTTTTAGAGTCACTGTGACCTAGTGGTTAAGACACTGGGCTTGTCGACCAGAAGGTTGACTATTTGAGACCCAAGCATTGTGTGACAGATTGAGCTCCCGGTCTTGCCTCAGCTCCTATCCACCTATCAGTTCGAAAGCATGGAAATGCGATTAGATAAATAGGTACTATCTCAGTGGAAAGATAACAGTATTATGTATGCCTTGGCGTATAGGCATGCTGGCCACATGACCACAGAAGCACCTTCTGATGATGCTGGCTTCCTCAGCTAAGAAACAGAGATCAGCACCGTCCCCTAGAGTTGGACATGGGAACTATGAAGGGTTTTGCTAATTAATACAGAGAGCTTAAGATACAGGGATGAATTATATAAAATGGGATGAAACATGGAATGAAGATGTATTTGGTTGCATTTTAAAAGGCAGTGGTAAGTTGATAATGTTAAATATGCTTGCTTGAATGGAGAAATTTGTTCTTTTCATTGTTTTTTGGGGGGATTTTTCTCTGTCCCACCTTTTTACTTTTTTAAAATATATTTTTATAATAGATTTTTGCATCAGGTTTATTTGTTAATATCTTTAATAAAACTATTTGGAAAAAGAAAAGATATTCAGTTGCTATGATATTATATATTATTATATTATATACACCTATGGCAATGTCTTTCCCCCCCCTTTTATATTGACCCAAATGCATTCAAGACAATTTTCATCATTGTTGTGCTCTATTTCTATAGAGATGTAGTTATTTCTTATACAGAGAACAACTCCACTCTGCTTTGAAGAAGCAGGATCAAAAAATTATCGATGCCTTTGAATTAAGGCCACACTTGGAATATTGTATCCAGTTGTATTTGCCACAATATAAAAAAGATGTTGAGACTCTAGAAAGAGTGGAGAGAAGAGTAACAAAGATGATTAGGGGACTGGAGGCTAAAACATATAAAGAACGGTTGCAGGAATTGGGTATGTCTAGTTTAATGACGAGAAGGACGAGGGGGGACAGGATAGCAGTGTTTCAATATCTAAGGACTTGACACAAAGAAGAGAGAGAAAACCTATTCTCCAAAGCACCTGAAGGCAAGACAAGAAACAATGGATGGAAACTATTTAAGGATAGAAACAAGCTAGAATTAGGGAGAAATTTCCTGACATTGAGAACAATTAATAAATGGAACGACTTGCTTCCAGAAGTTGTGGGAGCTCCAATACTGGAGGTTTTAAAGAAGAGATTGGACAACCATTTGTCTGAAATAGTATAGGGTCTTCTGCTTAGAAGACCCTATACTAAGCTCTTAGTATAGAAGACCTCCAAGGTCCCTTCTGTTCTTTTGTTATTGGTGTTGAAGCAGACCAATAACAAAGGAGCACTTGCATGGAAGACAATATGTGTACTGGTTTAATTCATATCATGTAATATAACGTGGTTTGTTTTGATTTAAACTGTTAGGTGACCTCATCCTTTGTGACCTGCACATTGTATATCTTATACTATTCTGTGAATTCCAATTCACAATTTATTTAGTTTATTTAGTCAGTTTACCGTAGTTATGTGATGGGTTCACAAAATGGGAGAATCAGTCCACTGCATTTTCTGTTCAAAAAATTTCATGTATAATATGAAAAACTTAGTGACAGAAAAAGAAAATGACTTAGTTGTCCAGGACTCAGTCTGGATTTAACAAATTGATATAAAGGGAGATTGAGAAGAATTTCTTCATATTTTTTTCTTGGGGAATGATAACACTTAATTGTAGCCTGCAATGCATGATGAAATCTGTGTTATGCAGGGCACACATTTTTAATGTCCTCATTTTTTGTGTGTGACAAAGATGCAAAAAAAAAATGTAAGTCTCAGTTACTTTAACATGGAAGTCATTTTAAGATTTATAATCTGCTGACATCCCTATTTGATCAGAGTAACTGCTGAAAAAATTGGGCAATATATTTTGCTGGCTATGTTATCTCTGACAAAATTGAATGCATTCTTGCCCGTTAGACTTTCTCAATAAAGATTTCATTGTGTCTTCCTTATGTGGGAAGTGATGAGTGACCCTGATATTTTTTTGCTCAAACCATATCAATAAAAAAACATTTCTGGATGGATGATTCTCCCTTGATTCTTAATGAAGTGCTGCTTTATGGAATGTCAGAAAGTCCTGAAATAGAGAGGATTTATATATTAGAAAGTAGGACTTTTGACATGCTGTACAAGAAATAACTGATTCAACTCACTTCCCCTTCAGGTTCATCAATCATACTCTTAGAAATAAATACATGAAAAAGAACATTGATTGTTGGCTCAAACTCCTGAGCATAACTCAAGATTATTGTTTGCTGATCCAAGTATATCGCTTAATGAATCCATCATCATAGCCAGCACTCCTTAAAAGTGACTAGGTGTCATAGTTTTCTGGCATGGACTGAAATTCCGATTCTCAGAGGTAATAGGTTGCTTTAAGGAATTCAGTGTCATGTATATGAGTGGGATCATCTCACGTTTTTATCTCAAAGAGATTGGATCTAGGCAGTGTAAAAGATAATTTTGTTCTGTGTGACTGGCATATACTTTAACATCTCATTTGAAGCCTTTTATTCTTTGACAAATATCTTATTATGATTGCATGGCACCATGTTATGGTGATTTTATCATGAAGAAAGGGGAGTGGGGCAAAGAGCGAAAGCGACTGGATAACCAGCCTCTGGGTGTCTGTCCGCGCGCCAGGGGAGCGACTGCGAGTGGGGGAACAGCTTTTGAACCAGCTAATATGCTGACAGGTGCAGGACGACTAAGAGCATGATGGCCAATTGAAGCAAGTAGACCAGTGACTTGGTCAAGGAGCAGGGCGCAGAAACAACTGGCTATATAAATAAACTCCCAGAATCTCTACTTTCACTCTGACGACATTGACAGTTTGGCCGACGAAGCTAAGTGGTTTTTACATTAAACAGTCTTGTTCATATTTTCATCCTGGTGTTCGATTCTTTATATACATACATACATACATACATACATACATACATACATACATATATATATTAATATGAATAATATATTCAATAATATTGGTAAAAATGTGACTCCCAGGCATAATTATAAATAGAATAAAATAATACTCAATCACTGGGAGAGTTATAAGTAAAAATACTTTACTAAAAATACTTTACTATGCTAAAAAGTTGCCAAGCTTTCATTGGGAAAACTCCCCAACATCATCAGGGCTAAAAGGCCGTTCTGACAAGGTGGTTTAAATGGGTTTGGTCGATGTCTGCGCGCGGCACTTAGACCGTGTCATTGGCCCCAGCTGATCAGCTGATAAGCGGAATGGATATATGGCATTATGTTCTTTCTTGTAGATATCCATTCCGCTTATCAGCTGATCAGCCGGGGCTAATGACGCGGTCTAAGTGCCGCACGCAGACGTCGACCAAACCCATTTAAACCACTTGTCAGAACGGCCTTTTAGCCTGATGATGTTGGGGAGTTTTCCCAATGAAAGCTTGGCAACTTTTTAGCATAGTAAAGTATTTTTACTTATAACTCTCCCGGTGATCGAGTATTATTTTATTCTATACACACACACACACACACACACACACACACACACACACACACAATGGGATAGCCAATCCCTAGGTGCGGGCACACGCATAAGGAGGGCAATAGAACTGGCAAATGGGAGAATGACATCCGAAACACACATGACAGGCATTTTGACAACAAATACATGGGGGCAGCTTAGGACAAATGGGGTGGGGGGGATGAGCAGGAGCAACCTGACAGCCGATCACTGGGCACTTGCACATGCACCAGGAGAACAACAATGACTGGGGATGGGAAAGCAACTTTGGAAACCGACAACACATTGATGAGGACAGGTCCTTTAAGAGCAACATGTCTGATGTTAATGAGCGGACCAATGATCCGGTCGAGGGTTAGGGCGCAGAGGCAGCCAGTTATATAAGTGTATTCCCAGATCCCATGTTTTATACTCTGACGATGTCAGTAGTTTGGCCGACGAAAGCTCAGTACTTTTGTAGATTAAACAATTTTGTTTATGATATTATCCTGTGTTTGGATTTGTTTACCGTTTTCAGATTTGTTTACTATTTTCACTATATATATATATATATATATATATATATATATATATATATATATATACATATATACATACATACATATATATATATATACACACACACACACACATACATACATACATGTATACATACACACAAATACACATAAAATCTGGCATTTACTTGTGTATGTCAGCAAATCATTAGTTTGCTCTATGGCTATAGGGATTTGCTTAACCACCAGGCAAAAAAGGTTGTGAAATGAGTTGACATTGTGACCAACCCCTTTATGATAGTTACGAGGTATGACCAGTGATGGGATTCAAATAGGCTCCACAGCCTGCTGCCAATATTGGATCAGCCCTCCAGCAGCAGGCAAATAGGGGAGGGGGGAGCTACATGATGCAGACTGCTGGACATGCCTACTCCATCCCATCTGTTTTTGCTTGCGGTTGGAGAGCAGGTCACTGGTGGTCATCTTGGCCCCCTTGGCCCGCATGTGGAGCCTGTTCCCCTCATGCACCTGATGCACCTTGGCCCTGCCTCAGGCTGCCACCACCAGCAGCTTGCATAGGTCCATTAGGCTGCCACTGCTGCCCAGAGTGCCTGGCCTGCCTAGCACAAAGGAGGTAAAATGGCTGGCTAGCAAGCTCGAGTAGAGGTGGTAGAGCATGCCCATGCCCAGCAAGCCAAAGGCCACCCCGAGTGGGGAAAGCTGGATCCCCATCAGTGCCATGCCCCCCCAGTCCCAGCTAGGATTGCATACCCCCCATCTGTGCTGGGCCTGGGCGGCCATGACGTTGATGGGGATTCGGCTTTCCCTGCTCGGGGTGGCCTTTTGCCTGCTGGCCATGGGCGTGCTCTACCACCTCTACGTGGGGCTTTCTAGCCAACCGCTTCATCTCCTTCATGCTCGGCAGGCCTGCAGCTCTGGGCGGTGGCCTAATGGATCTGCGTGAGTGGCTGGCAGCCGTGGTAGGTACCGAGGTGCACAAGGGGAATGTGCTCCACCCATGGGCCAAGGGCAAGATCCTCGTGGGGGCTGAGGAGATGACCAGTGGTGATTAGCTCTCCAACCAAAACATCACGTGCTCTCCCGATTCCATGTGCTACTGGAGGGCCACCCTAGTATTCACAGCGGGCTATGCAGCCCCTGCTGCTGGATGCTGTTGGTCCCCGTGCGCTCACGCCTCCTTGGGGCCGCTGGTTGGGGCGGGGTGGGACCGGGGCCAGGGCTGCAGGGCCCAGTCCCTCACCATCTCCAGGGCATCCCTGGGGGGCCAATGCCGCTTGCTCACTCACTTCCTGCCCCGTCACTTCCAAATGCCAGGTGCTTGCTATTCTGGCCAACTCTGCTGGAGCAAGCCCACAGAGAGGGCTCTGAGTGCCGCCTCTGGCACGCGTGCCACAGGTTCGCCACCACTGGCCTAGACCATTCTGGACAAATGGCTATCCAATTTCTTCTGCTGTCGTAAATGTTGGATTTTTATCATCTGACTGCAGGAGCACAGCTATAACTTTGGACACAGGTCCTAGGACCCTTTGTTCAGCACCATCATAATTTCAATGATTGCTGAGTGAATAGTCATAAGTCAAGGACAACCTGTACATATAGCAATAGAAATAGAGTCTTAGAAGATTAACTACAGCCTTCCTATTATTCTGAGACGTTAAAGCTGGCTGTGTTTCATTCTAATGCAAAGCAAAATGCAGAGGTATAATGTTAGTGCACCTTGTGGGAAACGATAGCTGTTCAGGGCCAACTGTTCCAGTATTCCCCCCCATCAAGAAGGACCCCCCTTTTTTGTGAGGACATGCAAATTTAGAAGCCTGAAAGAGAATTCCAAAGCTGTGACTCCTTTTGACCTCTGGTCTTTGTTCTCTGTATTGATTGTCTCCTCCAGTCCTGAGACTTTATCCTAGGAATTTAAAAGTTGCAAGCTCATCATAGTACACTTCTCTGCTGCATAAAACTTTTTATATTCTGCTCTTCCTCTTTTTATTTTTATCATCTATATTGCTTGGTGCCCATATAATTTCAGAAAAGACAGCTTTACAGTCTTTTAAATGAAAAACTTCACCTACTTATTATGATGCACACTACGTTCCAGCATTCTTAACTTGATCACAACTCTTTTGCAGAGGTCTCCAGTCCTTGCTAAAGAAATTTTAGGAGTACCTGACTCAGCTCTCATTGAAATGTCTTTCAATATTCAAGCTGATTAGGTTCAGAGTGTGATTTATTTGGGAAAACAAAATTGATTCAGTTTGACACTTGGAATTACATTGCCAAATGGGATTGGTTTGGCTCAGAAAGTTGATCCAATTCGATTCCATGATTTAACATTGCTTGTAAGAGTCAGAAAGTCAATTCAAAGTGGGGATTTGATCAAATTATTTTTGAGCTGAATTCTCAGATCAGAATTTTTATACTGTCCTGATTATGTCATTTTTTTTGGTGTCTTTGCAAAAAAAATTGAAAGGTTTCAGAAATTGCTTTATATCTTGCAACCTACAATTAGGGATAAAACTACAGAAAACAAAACAAGGAAGGGAGGAAAGAATTATGTGTTTTTCCAGGAGAAAAGAGAAAGAACAGGTTCACAATAGTGTACAATTCCAACTAGGATTATGCTATTGCCTATGGATTTTATTTTATGCCCTTATTAATATTATTACAAACATCTATGTTTCCAAAATCATATGCTTTTTCTCCATAAAAATATGTATATATAGTCAGTTAATCTTCTAAAAGAATTAGCATCTTAGGTAGCAGTATCCATAAGATATGCTCAAAATGTCAAGATAGCAATCACCAAGATGTGATCAAAGCTTTGCTTGTTGTACATAAAAAAAGAGAGGGCTTTGATCACACTGTGGCAGTTGTGACTCATTATGACTTTTTTGACCTTATGAGACCTTGTTTGACTTTCCCCTTAAAAATGGGGATATCCATATCCTGTGGATATCTCCTGAATACCTGCAGACCCCTTTTGTAAGAAGTCATTTTTGTAAGGACAAAAAAGAAGTCATTCTTTTTGGCGTGCATGCTGTAACTTTACATATGTTCATTCTTCTAGTAATTTTCTCTGTTTCCAAGAATTTTAGATATTAATTTTATAAAAGGATCAATGGAATAATACCTTTAGCAAATTATAATTTCATAAAGTTTGGGAGCGGGGGAAGTGATGACAGTTACATTTGTAAGAAATTAATATGGATTTTTATTATTGATAAATTCAGCTAAGGATAGCATTTAGCTGATCTTGGCTAAACTCAGGAAAGCTAAGGAAGTTTTGACCTAGTAAATCTTGGACAGAAGATCTAGTAATGGAAGACCAGACCAGGAGGGAAGGAAGGAAGGAAGGAAGGAAGGAAGGAAGGAAGGAAGGAAGGAAGGAAGGAAGGACTAGTCACCAAAAGTCAAGATCAACTTGAGAAAATATTATCTTATCATTGATAAACATGTATTGTTCTTGAATCTCTTGATTTTTTTCATAACTGTAGTACATCTTGCTGATTGTTTAGCACTGTTCTCTTGTTTTACTTCTTTCTCCTTTGTCCTCTGAGCTTCCACTACTTAGTCCCTCCAGAATTTAAATTCTGTACATAAGAAGATATATGAATAATTCAAAAGGAAGGTTATGCATACCTCTTTTGATTAACGGTTTGGAAGGCAGATGGTAGGTCTTTCTTAGCAAAGAAAGAGAAAGAAGAATGGGACAAGGCAAAGATATAAGAACTTGTCAAATGGACCAAGTTGATTGATGTTCCTTGATGGACAGGGAATAAAGATAAGCACAGGGGAAACAGATTTATCCAAAATTATTACCCATTGCTAAAGAGGCAAGAGGAAGGAAGCCAGTAATGTAAGAAGGAAGCCATGTATTACTTTTAAGAAAGAGAGCTCCAATATCTTCCTTGCTTATGTCTTAAAAGCTGATAGAGGTTGAGAATTTTTATTTTGCTGCACCCTGATGGCATTTCCTTCAATCTACTGAAGATGAAAATGTCATTGTTGGACCATGGGTCTGAACTTATTTTCTAAAATGTAAAAAAATTAATTATTAGTATAGAGCAATGGTGGCGAACCTATGGCATGGGTGCCAGAGGCGGCACTCAGAGCCCTCTCTGTGGGCACGCGCACCATCGCCCCAGTCCTAGGCCTTCAGCTGGGTTTTATAAAACCTTTTCGCTTTAGGACTCCGCCGCCATGTGCAAAAAAAAAAAAAAAGGTTCAATCAGTCAATTTCAACTACTCGTGGGAAAAAAAAGATCTTGCAAAGTTGGAATTGATTGCTTGAACTTTAGTCCCACTCAGTCTGCTGTTACCACCGCAGCCACACCCACCCAATGGGCCACACCCACCCAATGGGCCACGCCCACCGGCACCCAACGATACATAAGTGGGTTTTGGGTTGCAGTTTGGGCACTCGATCTCTAAAAGGTTTGCCACCACTGGTATAGAGGAAACATTCTGTCACTGTTCAATGAATGGTATTTCTAAGACATATTTTTAAGACATATTTATTCATAGTTAACTGATCCATGGTTTATTGAATAAAGCAGATTGCTTGGTTTTAATCATATAATATTCAGCAATAAATTTCAATCTTCAAAGGCCAATTTTGGAAATTTTGGAATAACCAATCCTGACTCTTTCATGGCTGTTCTCTATCTGATGGATATCTAGACCAACTCTATTACACATAGTGTAATAAACCAAAGAATTAGTGGAGTATAAAGGAACCTACATTCTGGTGAACACCAACCCAATTTAAAAGTTGGACAACAAGATCACAAAAACCTTCAATCACTTAATTAAGAAAGATCAAATCTAAAAGCAGTGGATGAAAAGCAATGGATCCATCCTTCCATGTTTCTATGTAGGCCTCAATATATACAACCCAAACATACCTCTTCATCCAATTGTATCAATATCAATATCAATATCAGGTATTCCAACTACAGCATAAGCTTGGACATTTCATAGAGGGGAGTAAATACTCTTCCCCACTACAGTGCCTCTAAAGGCAGGACAAGAAGCAACGGATGGAAACTAATCAAGGAGAGAAGCAACCTAGAACTAAGGAGAAACTTCCTGACAGTGAGAACAATTAACCAGTGGAACAACCTGCCTCCAGAAACGGTGAATGCTCCAACACTGGAAGTTTTTAAGAAGAGACTGGACAGCCATTTGTCTGAAATGGTATAGGGTTTCCTGCCTGAGCAGGTTGGACTAGATGATCTCCAAGGTCCCTTCCAACTTTATTATTATTATTATTATTATTATTATTATTATTATTATTATTATTACTACTACTACTACTATTACTACTACTACTACTACTACTACTACTACTACTACTACTACTACTATCAATGACCCCAAAATAGAAGAAGGTGAAACCATGGTTTCATTTGATGTCATTCTTCATGCCCATAGATATAGAACTAGAGAAAGAATCCATGGCAGCGGTAGTATGCAATCCCCCCCCCCCCATCCTGAACATACCTAGCCAAATACACAAAGATTGAAATAGCCAGAATCATGGATCTCTTCCACCTCTGCCTCATTTTCTATGTTCAGTTTGATGTACAGATATAATAACAAATCAGAGGAATACCCATGGAACCATATTCTCAGATTTCATAGCAGAGACATCATACAACATCTAGAAACTGTAGTACTCCCACACATACAACCAAAAGTGTTTGTCCTTGTCGCAATAAAAAGGAACAACTAAAGAAGACACATGAAACAATCAGCAATATCTTCACAAAGGAAAGAGAAAACAACACTTCTTGGACATGCTCATGAGCAGAGAAAATGACAGCAAATTAGAAATGCAAGTCTATCAAAAAACCACCCACACAACTAAGTGCTCCTTTATCAAAGTAACAACCCAACCTCCCACAAGAAGAGCTGTGTAATAACAGTATTCAGACAAACACATTGCAATGGCCTGGAACATCAGAAAAGTGAAACAGATTACCTATATGTCCATGAACTTTATTGAAAAGTGCTGGCCCAGTCAACACACTATAGTACAACCAACACAAATCTTGAAATGGGTAACACTAACATATATTTAAAACATCACAGAAACAGCCAAGCAACACAGACTATCAAATAACTCTAATCTGTCTGCTTTCTTCGGGTGTACATATTTTTCACCACAGGAGAAGTTTTCACATGCAAGTTTGCTCAACTAAAGTGTGAGCTGCCGTAGCTTTCCGTCTGCTCCTTAGCAACAGGAGTCATAGCTGCCATTCAGTTAGAGGCCTTTGGTCATTAAAATTAAATAGATACAATTAAACGCTAACTAGGAATTACAGGCACAATGGGAGTCTGAGAGATATTGAGTTGAATTCTACAAGAATAAACAGAAGCCCTGTTTGATTTAGCTTGGATTATATTTCACCACTAATTAAAGTTCAGTGGTGTAGCATTTCCTTGAATACACACACAGCTTGTCCTCTTAAGACTGTTGTGCTAACAGCAAAGAGACACAAACTTGCCATCTGATTTCTTGCTTGCTGTTTTCTTGACAACTAACCAGATGCACAGTATGTCATACCCAGCATTGACATATATTTTTTATTTCTTCAAATTTCTTGGTTGTAATAAACCCGAGCTGTTCTAGGCTTTGGGCCAGTAACAATTTGATCTTTATTTCATTGCTGATTTAAATCCCAAATCAACTTATTCTTTCCCTCCTGATCTAACACAACACAATAGAAACAATGCTCTCTGAATTTGATTGCTTTATTGCAGAATTTCATTACCAAACCTAGGTAACATACAGGTAGTTCTTTATTACCACAACTGAGCCCCGATTTTATGTTGCTAAGTGAGAAATTTGTTAAGTGAGTTTTGCCCCATTTTAGGATTTTTGTTGCTACATTTGTTAAGTGAATGGCTGCAGTTGTTAAATTAATAACATGGTTAATAAATGGATCCAGCTTCCCCATTGACTTTGCTAGTCAGAAGGCCACAGAAGGTGATCACATGACCCTGGGTCACCGTGACCGTCATAAATACATACCAGTTGCCAAGCGGTCAAATTTTGATCATAAATATTGACTGTGGGGATGCTCCAAAGGTCATAAGTCACTTTTTCAGTGCTATTCTAACTTTGAACGGTCACTGAATGAATGGTTGAGGACTACTTTTACCTTTGGAAGCTTGGAAACATATGCTTTTCCTGCAGTTGTCTCCTGCAATTGGTACTAGGAAGTATGCAGCCATTAATTAGGAGGTAACATTTGAATCTTCTGTGTAATAGCTCTCAGTAGACCAGTTGTTATTAATTTATTCAATTCCCCTTTAAAATTATCCAGCTAGGGCTATCACCCGGCTTTGTGCTGATGAATTCCACTGATTAATTATCTGCAATGTGAAAAAAAAATTCTTCCTTCTGTCTTGGCCACATTTTACATCACATCATCCTATTTATCACACAAATTATTGATTTTTGCCTAGGCAGCATTCGTAAATATAGGCAATGGAACTAAATTCCATGCTAGCTGATGGAACTTTCTTCTCGGTAAACGTATTTAGGCAAAAAAGCTAAACAGTTGAATTGCAGTGCTGTCCCCTAAATAGAAAATGAAGTTCATTGCCTACAGCAGAGAATCTGCTTGGTTTTAATGCTTGTTATTTCTATTCATCTTTAACTTGGTGGAATTGGATCTTCAAATGGCCTCATGTGATTGAAAATGGATATAGGAAGGAGGAAGCCTAAACTCAGATGAACCCTGTAGGAAAAATTCCTTTCACTATTTTCTTCAAGAGTTTTAAACTTGTTTTAAAATGGAAGACCAGCACACAGTTCTGATGAAGCCCAAATTTTGTTGGTATGGTACCAGAGAAAGCAAAACTGATCTAAAAACTGGCATGAATGCAACTACTCTATACAGATAGACCTCAGGTTATAACTATAATGGAATTCGGCCATCATGATCATAACTCAAGATGGCTGTAATGCCATTTTACAACTTTTTGCAGTAGTTGCCCTGATAGTTAGGTCAACCAATGCCATGGGGGGTGGGATTTGCTGAAAAACAAACATAAATACCAAGTTTTGGCAAAACCATTATAAAATGTGGTCACATGACTCCAGGACAATGCAAAAAGCCATCAATGCAATCTGGTTGCAAATGCCCAAAGAGTGATCATGTGACCATCAGGGATGACCATTGAAACTTTAGGTCTGAGTCATTCATTAGTATCTCTCAATAGGTTTATTGAAACTGAGGTCAGAATTAGGGAAGTTTGTTAAAGGAATTGCCGAGGCAGAAAGTTGCAACTGTGATGAGTGTAACAAGACCAGTAACCAATGGTGGGACACTACACTAGCAACAAGAATGTTACAGGAAAGTAACGTTGGAAGGACATTGTTAAAAGGATGCTAGCTAAGGCATATAGACATAAACTTTGGTGACCTCTAATAGTAAAACACCCCTTTTGATAAGAAAGTTTAGTATCATAAACATGCAATGTATGAAGGAGTAAAGTAGAAGAACCCAATCAAAAGAAACGTGTCAAGGAACCAATGAGTGATTCTTAGGAAGTTAACTTCCTTAATCATAACTATAAAATTTTTATTTGTGTATTGTCTGGGTCCTGGCTACTTTGGTTGCTGAAACCCTTTTGCTGAAATACTTCAATACAAGTTCCTTCAACCACTTCTCATGTCTGGCTCTGATTGGCATCTGCACCAGGATCAACTCGGCTTGCGGACCACAGAACTTTGAATGCACTAAGCAATCCATGGTAAGTTGAGAACTATCTGAATAAAGTTATGCAAACTAGAATATACATCAATAAAGGAGACTATTTGTAGCTCAGGGTTGAAATGAAGGGGTCGTTGGTGCTCTCTGAGCCTGCTTGTTTTCTTATAGATTTTTCATTGCCCAAATAATCAGCACTCATGATGTTACCTAGTTGGGTGATAAAATGTCTAGAAGAAAACAAGAGAGCAACAGGAACACCTCAGAGTATACATCAGCACATCAGATGCTTAGCATGGTCAGTGACATATATATGGAAAAGCTATGAGGTAATGAGGACAATACTACACAGACAATACTGTATTTTAAATGGCAATTTTCATAAATGGTTTCTTTCCCTTTTATATGTCTGAAAGTTGATGTCAACATCCAGCTCAAGAATCCAAATAAAATTCCAGGTTCATTCCGTTTCTGAAAATCTGTTTATTGAATACTCAGCATGGTAATGTCAAAGCAAAACTAATTCTGAGGTTCCCGCACACCTGTTCATAGAATTAAACAGTAATTTCTCTGGTCAAAACCCCACCCTCTCACATAGTCCATGTAAACAATTTCACTTTGTTATGAGAACCGTCTGCTTCCTCTCCACACCTGCTGCAATATCCTTGGAAAGCTTTCAGACTCTCACGGTCTTCAGCAGAATTGTAGAGGTTTCATTTCTCCATCTAATCCAGAGAGGTTAAACTGCCGACCTGCGGGCCGGTTGCATCATGTGGAGGCCGCACCTACCTCAGCTCCGGCAATGCAAAAAAAGTTGCGATACACATGGCAAGTTTGACACCCGTGATCTAATCCATTGTAAAGCATCACCTCCCTCTCCTTACTCTAATGGCAAGTTGAAATGAAGTGGCACATAGCTACCACAATTTCATTCTGACAGTTGAGTCATGGCAGCTGGATTTATTTTTGGGATTGAAATTGTGGGATTTGTTGTCTAGTTGAAATAAATAATCACAAGCCAAAACTTCCAAGAGAAAACAATGGTAATTTATTTGTTTTCCTTTGCAAAGGGGGTGCTCCTTGTGCATGCAAACATAGTGGACACGAATATATTCTTCTTTATATTCCCCATTGCCGTTACAAATTTACCTCCCACCTCTTCTTCATTGGCTTAGTAATCATACTGTAATCATGTCATCACAACCTATCCAAAGCTCCTAAAGTGAATATATTATTTCCACCCCTGATTACTTCACCCACTCCCCTAATTCTATCATCCCCCAGCCCTTATTTACAAATTTTCTTTTATGGTTGTTAGTTCCTAAGAGTTGTCTCTAAAGTTGCTATCATATCAATAAATTCTGGTTAGGACTGGTTTTCAGTGTAGCAGAGACCTTCCTAGATACAATTCTCAAGCTTCTAGCTAGGATCATGAGATTAAAATGTATACAATGTATTTGCTTCACAGGCTAGCATGTATTCTCACAGTTCTGTAAAAGCAATAAGCTCTTTTCCCCACAAGATGGTTTGCTATTCATCCAAGCAGTTTCTTCAACCTGGACAAGTTGATTAGGGTGAATAGCCAAGTCGTTGGAATGTACCAACTAGGTTGAGTCATAGGTGATTCCTATAGTCTGCTATTTTTCTTGCTGTCTGTTTATATTCCTCACTAACCTCACTATCCTCACTAACCTCAAAAATAAGTCCAATTTTGATGACTCTCTTCCAGACAATTCTACCTGGATGATTGAGAATCTTCACTGACATATTGCCACACATTTTGGGAAGAAGCCCTGAGGTTGGTATGGGAGTACTCCTAAGAATTTAAGGAGTTGGCACATTCCAACGGCTCTCTGCCTACTCACATTCTCTTAATCAATTTGCTTCAGATAGAAGAAACTGCTTGAATGGGCAGCAAACCATCTCAAACCTACAAAAAAATAAGTCCAGTTGACATGACTCAACTTCCAGACAGCTCTACCTGGATGACTGAGCATCTTCATCGACATATTCCTGTTATATGGTTTATTGGATGGAAACTAATTAAGGAGAGAACCAATCTAGAAATAAGGAGAAATTTGCTGATAGAAATAACAATTGATTAGTGGAATAGCTTGCCTGCAAAAGCTATGTGTGCTCTATTCCTGGAGGTTTTTAAGAAGCGATTAGATAGTCATTTGTTTGAAAGGGTCTCCTGCTTGAGCAAGGAATTGGCTAGAAGACCTCCAAGGTCCTTTCCAATTCTGTTATTCTATTCTGTTATCTTACCATGGTGTAGGGCCTGGTTATCTGAGGGGCTCCTATCCTCCTATCTGGTATATTTAGGCACAGAGGTATGCTCCATGAGCCCTCAGTTAAATGTTGCCATCTTGTGGGACCAAACAAATGTGCCCTCTTGGTTGCTTCCTCTGCCCTCTGGAACAGTATCCCCCCAGAAATATATTTGACATCCATTCTCCTGAAGGCCCTTAAGGCTTGGCTGTGATTTCAGGCCTGGGGTAAGGGTTTCTGTTGAGCCGCTATCGCATTATTGTTACAATTGTTTTTGTCCAGGCTGCCATGCTTTCTTCCATGTTTTTAATTCTATATTTGGCTACTGTAAGCTGCTCAGAATCTTTTGAGTGGTCAGCCACAATAAATGTAATTTTTAAAAAAATTACATTTAGTACTAAACAGAGAAATTTTTAAACTGTCCTTGTTTCTCACAGCCTTTACTCATTTCCTGGTATCCTTTCTCAGCTTTTCCCTTCTGAATATTTCATGTGATGATCCACAAGTGTTGAGAATTGGTGGTAAGTCACATTTTTCAGTGTTGTTGTAACTTTGAATGGTCACTAAATGAATGGCTGTAAGCTGAGGACTACTTGTATCATATGCTGGCTAGAACTAGGCACCAATGATTTTTAAAATTCTCTATCAAATCTCTGAAAGAAAACTCTTCTGGGGAAGGATCTTCTTTAGCATTGACTGTAGCAGTGCTACTGAGAAAACCCAACAGACACCTTTCTTCAGGCTTGAATTAAAAGTGGAGAAATGAAGCTTAGATTGTTGGAAAAATGGTTATTCAATGAAAAGATTGGATGTTTAGATACATCCCTTGGCCCCACGGTAAGTAAGTACAAGAACACCACATTCCACCCATGTGAATATCAATAAAATAGAGTGATATTTCTCACTGGGTGATAACTTTCAAAGCAAACTGGATAAAAAACAAATGCAAAACTTCAGACCAGCACTAGTGCTTGCATTGCATAACTCTTTTGCCTAGTGAATTAAGAACCTTAGGCTATGCAAGAGAACAGCAGCAAATGATGGTTGGCAGAATAAGAAAAAGTCATTTAAAGATGCCCTGAAATCAGTGGACAGCAGTTGCCACATGAAGCCAACATTTAACAAACACAATGGAGTGTTCTGTGTTACTTTTACATCTTGGAGTTCGCGGCATTGAAGCGACACACACACTCATGTTGTAACCAGGTTCTTCTTTATTCATTCCACGTTACCACTCAGTAACCCAACAGGCTCGCAGGCCTTTTATAGTTTCCCAAACAGCCTATCATAAATCTCCTTTGTTCGCGCCTTGCGCCTGTGTGCAAGGCCAGCGCCAACCAGTCTGGTCCTGGGCAGCTTTTGGGTTGCCCGGGGCCATTTGCAACATTCCTGGGCCTGCTGAGCTGCCTCATCAGGCCCAGGACACAACACCCCGCCTCCCTAGATGAAACACACAATTACATTTGTTCCCTGGCAGGAAAAAAAAAAGAATTCCCCTGCCCAGCACACAGTCAGAATATCTTTATAAAATAATAAAGTTAACTTAAACAAACCGCTCTCCAAAATTATAATTAGTGTGTTTATGCTCTACCAAGTGTAGATCCCCATCACCCAGTTATAGACCAGCAAGGTTCCTTTGTGATGACAGAAACCTCACATAGTCTCCCAGATGTTTGGGAGGGACTTTAGCCCTTTGTGACTTATGCAAGGTCAGGGAGGATGCCTGGCTTGTCAGCTCACCTGCCCAGCTAGGCAGACCAGGACTTTTACTTAATGGTGTCTGGCCTAGCGGCCTGTCTGGTGGGCTTGATAGATAAGGACTTTGATGCCCATAAATGACAGGTGACCCCCCATTGCGGCGGGCTGGCTGAGTCTTCTGGACTCCAGCCAGGTTCCCTTGGAGAGGAGAAAATCCCCAAGCCCAATGGTGGAGCGGAGGTCTCCCCTTCCACCATGGACTGCTTTTGGGAACTTTGTTTCTCGAGCCTGTGACCAGTCTCGGATGTGACCTGCGTTGCAGCTGTGCCCAATAGTTCCAGTCCCCTGTGTAGCTGGCCGAGGTGCCAGAGTCAGGAGCCGCCTCTAAGGCAAACCCCCTCTCAGGAAAATTCCTGTTTGGTGCACTTGCGGATACGCAGGCAACCCCCCAGGATGACTTCCTGTTCGGAGCACTTGCTGAACTTTGGGATGATCCTTGCTTACCCACTGGGACATTAACAGCGCCCTGTGGAAAACCCCAGGCACTGCAAGACGGATTCCCAGGATTTTGACCTGAAGTGTGAGTTTGTTCCTGGTCTCCCTCCCCCTGAGAGCAGAGCCAGGAGCAGAAACATTGGGGGACAACCGCCAGCGCAGTTGGTCAATATAATGCCAAAGGACGTGGCCATCTCCCAAGGTCACTTCGTATGAGAGCGGCCCTGAGATCTTGCAGATGACAGCAGAGACCCAGAGATGTCCAGAACCATGGTTCCTTGCCCAGACCAGATCGCCCACCTGTAGTCTCCTAGGTGCCCGTGGCTGTGACACCTGTGAAGCCACCCGGTCTGGGTGCAGTCTGTCCAACTTTGTGATGATGCGGCGACCCCCGCAGAGTTCAGCTGGGCTCTTTCCAGTGGCAGTGCATGGTGTAGTGCAGTGTGCAAGAAATAAAATCTGCTAACCTGTGATGCCAGCTACCGTGCGTGATTCTTTTGAGTGCATCTTTGGTGGTGTGCACCATCCGTTCAGCTTGCCCGTTGGTGGAAGGGTGGAAAGGAGCTGACGTTGCGTGCGGGATCAAGTTGGCTGAAGGAAAGCTTGGAACTCAAAAGAAGTAAATTGAGGACCATTGTCAGAAACAAGGACATCATGGAGGCCATGGTAGCGAAGATTCCTCTCAACACCTGGATGGTCCTGGTAGTAGTAGTGGAGGAGACAGGTATAACCTCTAGCCACTTGGAATGGCTATCCACCAGGATAACGAAGAATTGCCCCTGAAAGGGCCCAGCATAATCTAAATGTACCCTTGACCAAGGGGTTTGTGTACAAGGGCCTGAGGCATTTCAGACCATGATTGTTGGCACACCTGGCACCCATGCACCTGGGCCTCAATAGCTGGCTGCGTGCAAGCGCTTTCATGCGCACAATGCCCGGATGTCCATCATGCAGAAAGGACAAGATTCTAGACCTCAGGGAGGGAGGCTGGGATAACTACTACCCCATAATAGGCACCCCTTAAATGTAGACAGTTCATGCCTTCTTTGCCAGAAGCTTTGAAATGCAGCATCTGGACATGTGTCAGGCCATCCTGACAAGACCCATGTCAGCACGCATGTGAGCATGTGATCTGTGGCAGTTTCTGCAGCCACGTCCCTAGCATTGAGGGGAGATTCAGGCAACTCCTGAATGGAAAGAATATTAATAGCAGGAGCAGGATCTGCCTCTATTTGTTTGAGAGGTAATCTGCTGAGGCCGTCTGCGTGACGCATCTCTCTTCCTGGTTTGTGGATGAGTGTATAATTATATGCTGACAGGAAAATTGACCATCTCAGCATACGGGGGGAAATA
This sequence comes from Crotalus tigris, assembly GCF_016545835.1. Lineage (NCBI taxonomy): Eukaryota > Metazoa > Chordata > Lepidosauria > Squamata > Viperidae > Crotalus > Crotalus tigris. The sequence continues at coordinate 1,267,615 of NW_024096859.1, read as the reverse complement.
ATGTGTGGCGTCTGTTTGTTGGTAGTAAACAAACCCAGCAGAGGCCTATGGTCTGTGCAGACTGTGAAGTGGCGGCCATATAAGAAATCATGGAATTTCTTAATGCCAACCACTATGGCCAGTGCTTCTCTGTCAATCTGAGCATAATTCCGCTCTACAGATGACAGAGTCCTTGAATAGTAGACTACAGGGACTTGTGTCCCATCAGCCTTCAGGTGGCTAAGTACTGCTCCCACCCCATAAGGAGATGCATCGCATGCGATGCACACAGGCAGTTGCTCATTGAAATGCACTAATACAGCATTTGAAGAGAGCAAGGCCTTAACTCATTGAAACTCCTGTCATGGACTTTAATCCACTGCCATGGAGCCTGCTTGTCTAAGAGCCGGTGTAACAGCTCTGCCACTGCAGCCTTATGTGGGAGAAATGCATGATAAAAATTTAAGAGCCCCAAGAAAGCTTGCAGCTCACTCTTGGATGTGGGCCTTGGGGCCTGCTGAATTGCTTGAAGCTTAGATTCAGCAGGGTGGATGCCTTGATCATCAATACTGAAGCCTAAGAAGTCAGTGGAAATGACTCCTATTTTGCATTTGTCTTGCTTTAATTTAAGGCCTGCTTGGTGGAAATGCAACAAGACAGCCCTTAATCTTTCTGCTAGATTTTGAGATGACTCCCCAGCAATGAGGACGTCATCGAAGTAGGGACAGACCCCAGGAATACCATGAAGTGTGTGTTCCATGACACTTTGAAATATGCCAGGGGCTACATTAACCCCAAACTGCAGTCTGTTAACCTTAAAGGCCCCTCTATGTGTTACATTTTTGGGGGCCTCTGCAGTTGCCTCATCAACAGGTAGCTGTTGATAGGCCTGTGCTAAATCAAGTTTTGCAAAAAGGCACCCCCCCCTTTGAGGGAGACCAGAATGTGGCTCACCACAGGCACTGGATATGCATGCTGTTGCAACACTTTATTCAGTGTACACTTATAGTCTGCGCATATACGGACTTCTCCATTAGCCTTTAAAGGCGTAACAATGGGGGTTTCCCATGGACTGGAGTCCACAGGTTCTATGATGCCCTGCTGGAGCAGCTTGTCCAGCTCTGCATCTATCTTGCTTTTGAGGGCAAAAGGCACCCTTCTAGGCTTGATCCTGATGGGCGTAATAGTTGGGTCTAAACATAATGCAATGGGAGGCCCCTTGTAGGAGCCAAGCTCTGAGCTAAACACATCAGCAAACTTCTTGCAGACTTCTGCAAGGCCCAACGTTCGCATGCTGTGCAGCCCAGTCACTTGAATTCCAAGGGCCTTGAACCAATCAAATCCAATAAGACTTGTGCGTTCACCCCCAACTATCACCACATCTAGGAAACCCTCAAAAGCCTTACACTGTACTTTGAGCATAGCCTCCCCATTCACACTGACTTTGGAATTCTGAAAGTCAGTGAGGATTAAATTTGAGGGCCTGAGTTTGACTCGAAGGCCACTACTGCTGCAAATCCTTTTGAATGTGTCAAGTGAAATGATTGATAGAATGAACCCTGTGTCCAACTCCATCAATAAGGGAACCCCTTGCAACTTCATGTCAATGCAAAGTTTTTTCTTAAGGGGTTTGTGTGTCCATGTCCTCAGAATACTCCTGCGCGATGCGCAGAAACCCACCCTATGTTGGCTGGGGACCATGGTACCTTTCTGAAGCAATTCTTCCTGAGGTTGCACCTGCTGGCAACCCAAACAGGTGGAAGCAATGTGGCCTTGCTTACCACATGCCTGGCATCCGAGACACTGAAGAGCTGCTGAGACCTTGTCTGGCTTCTCTCGTGGCTGTTGTGCTGCAGGCTGGTGCAATCAGTCCACCTCTTCCTCTGGGTATGGATCTTGAACTTCTTGGGCATCCTCTCAATGGATGGTTGCAATTGCTGGAGCGTTTCTCGTGAGCCTCAAGGCCTTCACAGTGCCGCCTGCTGCTTCTTCAGCTGCACGCAAGATCTCTTGGAAGGTGACCTCAGCTTTGGCAAAGATTTTTTGTTGCAGCTCTCTGCTTCTAAGGCCACAGACAAAACGGTCTCTTAAACATTCTTCCAGGTCCTTGAACTCACAAGGCCTGGCTGCTTGTCTCAAGGTAGCAATAAATTCATCAGCAGACTCACCAGGCTTTTAGTCTCTCTGCTGAAAAGCGTGCCTCCACGGGATCACAGATAGCTTTGGATGAAAATGGTCCTTCAACATATTCTTCAAGTCTGTGTACGTTACAGACTCAAGTGGCGCAGGAGCTACTAAGTTTTCGGCTACATTGAAAGTGTCCTGACTCCAGACGCATAGCAAGGTCTCTGCCTTCAAGCCATCTTCTCGAACTTGGTTAACTCGCACGTAGTTTTCCACCCAGGCCACGTAAGTTCCAATGCTCTGGGTGAGACACGTCGAATTCAGACAGCCGGCCGATCTTTGACATTGCTAGCTTCTCTTAGCTGCAACTTCGGTGGGGAAGAGGCCAGTTTGCCAAGCCCAGCATTTGCGTACTGGCAGGTGAGTGCAGATCTGGGTGCCGACTTCCTGGCTTCCAGCTCTTTTTTTTAGACGCTAGATTCTTCGGTTGTCTTCTTCTTTGCAGCGATCCCACCTTCGTCGCCACTTTTACGACTTGGGGTTCGCAGCATTGAAGCGACACACACTCACGTTGTAACCAAGTTCTTCTTTATTCATTCCACGTTACCACTCAGTAACCCAACAGGCTCTCAGGCCTTTTATACTTTTTCTAACAGCCTATCATAAATCTCCTTTGTTCGCGCCTTGTGCCTGCGTGCAAGGCCGGCGCCAACCAGCCTGGTCCCAGGCAGCTTTTGGGTTGCCTGGAACCATTTGCAACATTTCTGGGCCTGCTGAGCTGCCTCATCAGGCCCAGGACACAACAGTTACCATCCAGATTTGGATCTTTATTATGATCTCAGCTTTTACCAAATGGATAGATGGATGAATGGGAGGAAGGAAGTTTGGAAGAAAAGCTTATAACAGCAACAAAACTACATCAGGGATTTATTGTAAGAACTTTGGGTCAAAAGAGCAAGCAAATCCTAAGAAATCCCTTGCTTGTGCTTTGCTATTTCTTTTTGTCCAAAAGGATGCAGTTTTTTATTTATCGGCTACACCTTAACAAAAACAGAACCATCTTCATGACACATGGATGAATGCACTGAGGCATTTCAATTTCCTTCCAGATGCCATTCTCTTCTCAGGGAGACAGCGGTAGGGTTTTAATGCATGGAAAATATTTCTTCCAACACTGATAGGACAGCCACATCTTCACCATATCTGAGAATGATTGACTAATATAGGAGTTCATGGAACATTGCAACATCTTGTTCTCCCAGCCTAAAGCCCTTGTTCCATTCTATCTAATGAAATAACTGGCACTTTATGTCCTTAATTTGCAGAAAACTCTGATTCTGCATGTCAGGAGTCATCTTTCTTCTACCAGACTGGACAAAATCTTGACCTCTTTGCATCAGTGATCACAGGTAACCCCAACTAAAAGCATTTTTCTTGGAGGAAAATTCAACTGAGATAAATAAGATTTGTCTCCATTAAATGGAGTCTGTTAAATGAACGATGCTATTTTTGAGGAAAGGATGGATTCCTGAAGCTAAAATTATTTATGCTGATATCAAATCAGCAATACTGTGAAATCAGTGGGGTTATGGTGCAGGAGAAGCCTTAAAACCTGCTGCTGCATAGCCTATAAGGATTAAAGAGCTGCATCCAATCAATCTAGTCAATATTTCATATTTTAACCTTACAAAGAGCAGCCACTCAAAATGGACATTCAAATTCCAAACAGTCAATGAAGACCACTTCAGGTCCAAAGGTGAAGGACGTGCAATTTGCAATTCCCTTTTTTCATCATCAAATCTATGACTTGGTGCAAAGCCTGTTAGAAGAATATGAAGACCAGTTCTGAGCTGAATCATGCAAAAATAACACTACACATGCTGCTTTGAGAAGTTCATCCGAGAGAGCATGAAAGGTAGGTAGGCTACAATTTGAGATGTAGAGGCTGTTAGTATTTATAGAAGTGGTCCTTTGTGAAATGTGTGTGAATGTGCCCTTTGAAGTGTTTATTCTGGTGTATGTGCAGCTCTGGTTGGGGTGGGGAAAGCTCTTATCTGAGTTTGATTAACTTTACAGATCTTTGGTGTGTACTTACATGCTGATTTTGGGGTGCTACCAGTGGTGGGATTGAAATATGTGAACAACCGGTTCTCTGTGTGGATGCTGCTTCCGGAAGTCCATTCTGTTTAAAACTAAACAAGATATAATTAGAATACTTTGAAGTAAAAAAAAAAAAAAAGGCCAACATCTAAATTTGGACTTTTCTTTGAGCCTGAGGCCCAGATCCCACTGACTGGACCATCTCCAAATTGCTGACTAGAAATCTTATAGTCCAGTGGTCATGAATTTGGAGAAAGCTGTTGTTCAGCCTTAAACACTACTAGGTTTTATTTGCGGGAAACTGGCAAGCAATGTTGGCAAACATGGTCAAGTTAACATCCCTAGTGACTTGTGGGAAACTGTCAGGGACTATTGAAAATGATGACCATATGTTTGTAGCTGACTATAGTAGCAAGGTGGTTCTGAAGTAGCAGCTATGAAGCAATGGTAAAATAGTTACCACTTCCCCACAGTTAATCCTCACAGGTATAATGGATCTTGAAATTCTATAATTTAGCCCATTTGAGGTACCTTGGTTCAAAAATGATTGCCCTATAATGTATTGTTTCATTCAATTGAAGGTTACAAACAGACATGAGAGTTTTTTGGCAGTATATAAATTAGGTTTGCTTTGGTTTCACACCAAGCCTTCACACCTTAAAAAAACTTTAATTGCTTGAGAATTCTGATAACTTGGGCCAGGAAGCAATCCACACCTCACACCTCCTTCTTGTAATTGACTTCCACTCTAACAAAATAAGGCTTAATAAAATTTCCACTTTAAAAACTCATTTGTTTGGACTATTGATTTAATTAGCGTGAGTCTATTTGTTTTTATTACCAGCCATGGTGCTTAAGATGCAGAAAGTGTTATGAGAGCTACCATGGATTGGATAGAATGTGTTTGTATATGCTTGAATTATATTTATATTTACATCCCAGCAGCTACAGGCACCATTATTTTTAAACAAATTGCTCTTGCTGTGGAAAATAAAATCCTGTATTTCTTCTAAAATGAAAATGAATACTTGCTTTAAAGAAGGGGGTAATCTCAAGCTCTAATTTAGACCAACATCCTCTGGAGAAGAAAATTAGTTTATTCCTTTGACTTGTAACCATATTATGGAGCTTAAGCATCTTGTTCAAATGGCACCTAAAATCCTTCAAATGGATCCCAAGAAATGTGATCTCAATAGAGTTTTCCTTTACAATTAAAGATAGTCCATGACTTACAACCATTTCTTCAGTGATTATTCAAAATTTATATTTATTTATATTTCATGTTTCTAAACAATCCATCTCCTTCAAAGAGAGAAGTTACAGTGGCACTGAAAAAAGTTCTGATCAGTTCCCACAATTACAATCATAGCATTAGCTCCATGGTCATGTGATCAAAATTCAGGTACTTGGCAACCAGTATATATTTAGGATGGTTGTAGTGTTCCAGGATCATATGATTGCCATTTGTAACCTTCCCAGCTAGCCCTGTCAAGCAAAGTCAATGGAGGAGGCCAAAGTTGCTTAACAATCACATGACTTGTTTAACTACTGTGGTGTTTCATGTAACTATGCCAAAAAGATAATAAAACTGGGTGCAACTCATTAACAACCATCTTGCTTAGCAATGGAAATTCTGGTTCCAGTTGTGGTCATAAGTCAAGGACAACCTTTATGTCCTAAATTAATTTCTTGTCCAAAATGAAGAATGATCTCCTACTAATTGGGTGTTCAGAAAGTTGATTAGAATTTATATTGCAAGGAAATGTGTTGATTAAACTTGACTAACCAATTTCTTACATTCTTTTTTGAAACAATTTATAAATTTCTGCTTGGATTTTACTTAGAAAAGGAATAATTGTAAGAGTTCAGTGGTGATGAACTACCCATTATTTATGGCTGAGAAACAGCCTCTGGCACCATCATTAGAGGCTGAGGGAGAGGGGCACTTTCCATAGCTGTCCAGGGCAAGCTATAGTATTTTATGTACATAATCCTTTCCATCACATAACCAATGAAAATTAATTTGCAGAGTGATGTGACACCCCTTGCCCCCTTCAAGAGATGCCCATCCCACAGAAGGAAAAGACAGGTGAGTGAGGCAGGTCTAAACTTCATCAATAACTCAGACATTCACTGGATTGAATTCTTCTTGTTCCACTCCATTTGCAAAACAAATGTCCAATAGTCTTTCCTCCAGTCTTGAAAAATTACCCTGTTCAGCCCCAAAGCTCACCTTTTAGGGATTGATGGGAGTTAGACCATTGTTAAGGAATGCAGGACTGAAAGACTGATTGGAAATTGAGTATTAGAAGAGAAATGGTCAATGTAATGCATTGCAGTGAAAAGGCCAGCAAGCTGCATTTTGAGAAAGAATGAAAGCAAGGGAGAAAGTTATTTTCCCCTTTTCTGCAACTAATATACAATTAAACAAATTACCCTTTTGTCTATTTATAAAATAAAGTAATTAGGAATCAAATAATTGCCTGTCTGCATTTTTTGGTTTCCTCTAACTTTTGAAGTTCTCAGTTGTCCTTTCAAGCATCTGTCCTTGGCCTTCATGAAGATCTTTATTGATCATGAAGATCATGAACTGCATTGGCCACTTGAATGATTAGGACAGCGGTGCCCAACCCCGCACTCCGAGAACGTTTTTAATATATTCTCGCACCCCTTACAAAAGTTTGAAATAATGGCAACGAATCATGTATATACACTATAATTTTGAAACTTCTAAACCCAAGTTTTTGCATCCCCTGAAATATCGTCTTGCACTCCCAGGGGGTGCAAGCACCCCCAGTTGGGAATCGTTGGTTTAGGAGAATTCAAGAAATTGGTATACTAATTTCTCTGACCACACCTCGCTGTGGCTTTTTTTTTTTTTTTTTTTTTTACAAAATAACTGTATAATGCTTCTAGCTTGGGATTGAGAAATTAGGAGAATTTTTTTCATGAGTAAACCTATTGCATTATTATACCCATGAAGTCTCTCATTATTCACGGTTCAAAGAGCAATGGAAGGAATACCTGCATGTCACAACATAATCCATGTCCCCTCCTTGATGTGACACTGCAATTCATTTTGTTTTGAATCCATGTTCACTTATCACAAGTGAGGGGTCCACAGAAGAAGTGTCAAAAAAAAGAGAAGAAGATGGCAGCCATAACCATGTGATTGAAGCCCCATATTTTTTTACGTGCTTCATGAGCTTTTTGACACCTTCTCTGGGTACATCCTGGGTACAAGTGCTATAAATGGAAAAGGTAGTCCTTGACTTATGACCCACAACTGTGACCAGAACTTCGGTTGTTAAGCAAGGTGGTTGTTAAATGAGTCTTCGCTGATTTTTACTACCTTTTCCCTCATGATTGTTAAGTGAATCACTTCAACTGTTAAGTGAATTATGTGGTCGCTAAGCAAAGCTGACTTCAACCATTGCTTTTGCTTGTCAGAAGCCAGCTGGGAAAGTCACAAATGGCAATCATATGTCCTCAGGACATTGCACTGTTGTGAACATAAGCTGATTGCCAAGCAGCCAAATTTTGATCATGTGACTGTGGGGATGCTGTGATGGCTGTGAGTGCAAAGAATGGTTGTAAGTCATTCTTTTCAGTGCCATTGTAACTTTCAACAGTTACTAAATGAATAGTTGTAAGTTGAGGACTACCTGCATTATCTAAGTGTTAAATTTGCAATTAATAATACCGATTCTGCATAATTCCAGCTTTGTTGATGACTTTTTTCTATCTAGATCAGGGGTGTCAAACTCAATTTCACTGAGGATCACATCAGCATTACGGTTGCCCTTGAGGGGCCGGGTGGGTGTGGCCAGAGTGGGTGCAGCCTACTGGGTGGGCGTGGATGGAGTGGGTATGGCCTACTGGCTGGGCATGGCCAGTTCTACATCATTCGCATCAAGGGTGCCTGTGGGGGCCTGGGCAGGAGTGGGACAGATCTGAGGGTCTCTGGCAGAAGGGGGTGGGACCTGGGCAACTGCCAAGGCATAGTCCACTAGGGCAAGTGCCAAGATGGCCACCACAAAATTGTACATTGGCTTCCGGCTGGCCTGGGCCAGGGCCAAGACACCGGACGCCGTTCCCTTACTGTTTCCAGGATGGCTTCACGGGCCACATGAAACCACTTCGTGGGCCACATCTGGCCTCCGGGCCTTGTGTTTGACATGTCTGATCTAGATGATTGTTGCATTGTTGCATTTACAATTCCAGACATTTCTTGGGTTAGTTGCTGAAGCTCAGTCCTCAGAAAAACTCAGCTACCCTTTAGCTGCAAGTGAAGAAGGAATTTAAAAAAAAGGTGCCAAACTTTTGAATTAAGGAACTTTTTCTCAATTTTAGTCAGTAAAGTCAAGCCAGATTCCTATTAACTTCCACTCTACAGTTGACTGCCTGTTCTCTTGTGGCTGCTCCCAACAATTATCTTAAAAATTGTCTTTTTTTTTTCTCTCCTTCCATGGTCCTTTTTGCAGTGACCCTTCTAATCAGTGTAATATCCCTGGTTATAACTAACTGCAGTCCCCACACTTAATCTTAAAATGTAATTAAAACAAAGGAGTGTGAAATGAAAGTCCATCAGACAGAAAATCACACAACCTTCTTGCAAAGAGAGTGTGTCTTTCATTCTTGGAATGTAAATGGGAACAGCTACAGAAACAGAGGCTCTGCTCACTCAAACATTTTAATTGTGGGGAAATTTACTTTCTTCCTTCACAGTTAACTGGAAAAAATGAGACCAAAAGTCAGCAAACATAGGGAGACAAAGAGACATGAACAACAGATAAGAACCTAACATCTTTATATTTCTATATCAGAGTTTCTCAACTGTGGTGACTTTAAGAAGATTGGACTTCAACTCCCAGAATTCCCCTGTCAGCAGAACACAGCTGAAACAGGGTTCTATATGGCTCTTTATTTACTGTTATCTGTTTTTCTCTATTGAGAAACACTGCTCTATATCTGGCCTTCTAAAACTGGGGTGATTGGGATGTATCCTGGGGACTATGCAGGGAGTTTGTAAGCATAGGACAGTTAAGGACCCAATTTGCAAGAATCACCATTGAGATGCGTGTGTGGACAACATAGCCTGTTCTTTTGTGGAGGTAGTGAGCTTATTCAAGACGTGGAAAAATGGTGTGGTAGTTAGATCATAAAAATTTAAGAACTGGAAAAGACACCAAATTTTGAGAGCCAGTGGAATCAATACTGTGATAATTTGCCTGGGCAGTATCAAAGGCAGTGTGTATATATATATATATATGTAGGTCTTTGGTTGTTCGGGTTTTCTCCCGCGTAAAATTGGAAGTGTCTTGGCGACGTTTCGACGAAGTCCCATTCGTCATCTTCAGGCTGGTGTTTTCAGCTTCGTGCTTCGAGCAGCAATGTGTGGTCTTAGCTGTTTCTTCCTTTTAACTGCCAGTGGGGGTATGAACTGATTGGGTGGGAGCTTGGCTGTGTTCTGATTGGGTGGAGGTGTGTTCTGAATGGTTAGGGGCTTGGCTGTGCTCTGATTGGCTGGGGGAGTGTTCTGTTTGGTTGTGCTCAGGTTAGTCTGAGTTGCAGAGGGGTTTAAGATTTTGGGGTTAGGGAGTCGTTTGTCAATAAGGGCAGGTTTCCAAATGGCTGGTAGGCGGGAGGTATCATCTCGCTTGTTCATGCTGTGTGGGCGTTTTTCTATCTCGATGGCTTCTCTGATTATTCTGTTATTAAAATGTTCACTTTTGGCAATGGTTCTGGTATTTTTAAAGTCAATTTCATGTCCTGTGGCTTTAAGGTGTTGGACCAGGGAAGATGTTGGTTCCTCTTTTTTGACTGAGTTCTTATGTTCTTCAATGCGTGCACTTATTCTTCTGTTGGTTTGTCCGATGTATGTGACTTCGTCGAAACGTTGCCAAGACACTTCCAATTTTACGCGGGAGAAAACCCGAACAACCAAAGACCTATATATATATATATATATATATATATATATATATATATATGTAGGTCTTTGGTTATTAGGTTTTCTCCCGCGTAAAATTGGAAGTGTCTTGGCGATGTTTCGACGAAGTCCCATTCGTCATCTTCAGGCTGGTGTTTTCAGCTTCATGCTTCGAGGAGCAATGTGTGGTCTTAGCTGTTTCTTCCTTTTAACTGCCAGTGGAGGTATGAACTGATTGGGTGGGAGCTTGGCTGTGTTCTGATTGGGTGGAGGTGTGTTCTGATTGGTTAGGGGTTTGGCTGTGCTCTGATTGGCTGGGGGGTTGGCTGTGCTCTGATTGGATGGGGGGTTGGCTGTGCTCTGATTGGATGAGGGAATGTTCTGTTTGGGTGGGGGCTTTGTTGTGCTCAGGTTAGTCTGAGTTGCAGGGGGATTTAAGATGGTGGGCTGCCTTGCTATTTTTTGGCTTCGTGTTCGTGGTCGTGCCTCATCTTCATGGTGGGTGTCTGTTTGCTTCATGTATGGATTGGAGGGGTTTAATGATGCAGCTGTGGTCTGGCTTCTGGTTTGTGGTCGTGCCTCATCATCGTTGTGGCTTTGGGTTTGTTTTTTGCGTGGATGTGTGGTGGTGACATTCTGTGTGCTTTTAGTGAGTGTGGGTCTGGTGTCATTCTTTGTGTTAGGGAGTCATTTGTCAATAAGGGCGGGTTTCCAAATGGCTGGTAGGCAGGACGTATCATCTCGTTTGTTCATGCTGTGTGGGCGTTTTTCTATCTCGATGGCTTCTTTGATTATTCTGTTATTAAAATGTTCAGTTTTGGCGATAGTTCTGGTATTTTTAAAGTCAATTTCATGTCCTGTGGCTTTAAGGTGTTGGACCAGGGAAGATGTTGGTTCCTCTTTTTTTGACTGAGTTCTTATGTTCTTTAATGCGTGCACTTATTCTTCTGTTGGTTTGTCCGATGTATGTGTTGGGACAAGCAGTGCATGGGATTTCATATACTCCTTGATTTTCTAACTCAATTTTATCTTTGGGGTTTCTTAGGATGGTGGATATTTTTCTGTTTGTGCAGAATGCTGTTTTGATGTTGTGTTTATGGAGGATCTTGCTGATTCTGTCTGTGGTGCCTTTGATATATGGGAGGAGGGCTTTGCTGTTTTCTTGTTCTCTGTCTTGGATTTTAGTGGGGGTTTCTTTTTGGATTAGGTTTGTAATCTTATTTCTTTGGAATCCATTGGATGTTAGTACATTGGTGAGAGTGTGTAGTTCGGTTTTTAGATGTTGTTCGTCAGCTAAGCGTTTTGTTCTGGAGAGGAGTGTCTTGGCTATATATATATATGTAGATGTTTGGTTATTCAGGTTTTCTCCCGCGTCAAGTTGGAAGTGTCTTGGCGACGTTTCGACGAAGTCTCATTCGTCATCCTTCAGGCTGGTGTTTTCGGCTTCGTGCTTCTAGGAGCACTGCTCTCTCTCTATATATATATCTATAAAGAAGATTGCAAATTATTTCTTTAAACATTTCTTTTTTATTTCTTTTTTCTTGTTCTTTTTCTTGCCTTTTCTTTGATGGTGTAAACCTTGAGCAAGGGGGTTGAACTAGAAGACCTCCAAGGTTCCTTCCAGCCTTAGGATTCTATGTTTTATGACTATAGTAGTCACTTCTTCTATCTACTCTATTTTTCTTTTTATATCTTTTTCCTTTTCCATTTTTTCTTTTTCTTTTTCTGTAGTTTTGAACTGGAAATTATTGCTTACAGTTATTGTTCTAAGTCATGTTGTCATTTAGTGGCTTATCTCATAGCCCCACCTGATTTTACAACATTTTTGCAGATGTTATTAAGCCAACACATTTATTTATTTTTTTGCTGGAAAGTGGAAATAAATGCTGGCATCCAACAAAAAATGTTAAGTATGATCAGGGATGCTACAAACATGTGGAAATGTGATCCAATTGCTGAGAGCCCAAAATGTGATCACATGACTGTGGGGAAGGGGTGATCATTGGAACTTTGAATTTGGGCTATAATTAGCTTTTTTTGGGGGGGATGTCATAACTTTGAACTTTGATTACCTATATGGCACTAGCTGAATACAAATGGAAAGTGGGACGTGGTTCTGTTCTGAATCATGAAAGAAACAGTGTGGTGAATGAGGACAATGTATTCAACATTAACAAGTTATTGGAAGTCCAGAAACTTTTGAAAGCATTATAATGCTCTTCTTTATCCTGAATATACAGTCATTGATCAGGCTATTGTGTGCAGCATGCCACTGAAACCTCACATCCATTTCTGAGAAACACTGCTTTAGGCTGAGATAATCTTCCTACAGAAGTCTGCTTTTCTTTGTCCATTCCTGTGGGGAAGCATTATACTTCCCCACAGCTTTTGCTGCCAAGATGGTACACCTCACTCTACATGCTTCCAGTTGCTCTACTAATGAGCTCAGAGGCAGAAATATTGCATTTCTGACTCAACCCCAAAAGCCTTGATGCATGCTCAGAACCAAACAAAGAAGCTGGCCAAGAAGATGCAATGTTGACAAAAAAGTTTAATTGTTCAGGTAGAACCAAGCTACCTTGTGTAATTGGAGACTTGTTTGTTGAAATGTTTTCAAGAAAAAGTTCATTGGTCTTCTTTTCTGAGGCAAGGAGTGTACGGATATGAGGTTGTTTTCATTATAGCAGAAAAGCTGGTTGATTTACAGTACTAAATGCTGCAGGTCCCCAAATCCTTTCAGGCCTTTTGGCTGTAAATAAAAATAGAGTGGAGTGGAATTGAAAAGGATCTCCAAACCCTCTGCAGTGCGTTTGTGGATGAGGCCAGGCCTTCAAAGGTTGCCTTAGATAGCCACGTTTCCTCCTCCATGATTTAAATCACTGTCATGGCTTGTAAAGGTTTTCCATTTTCTTTTCATCTTTCAGGACCCATAATGAGAGATCTGACTTACAATCCTCACACGTACCACCTTGTCACCTTTTTCTCTGCCTCTGGGCCTTTCCTGTTGAGAAGCAATCTTGGTATTATAATTCAGGCAGCCACGTCTCCATTCTTTAATTCTCTGCCTGCCAGACTTTCACCCAAGTTGAGGTCATTCTCTTTAATGGCAATTCACCTTTTGTCACCTGGCGGAATAAGGCTTACCACTTTCATAAATCCAGCTCAAAATGACACCTCTGCCCCAGTGCCCCCCTCTTTTCTTGGGGTTTCCATTTGATGTGGAAGCTAAAGCAAATATGGCTGGTTATTGAACATTAATCCAGAAGCTTCTTTTCTGGCATGCTGAAGAATTTTGTTTTGTTTCTCAGAGATGGTAGATAGGAAGAGTCCAATAGCATCTTTCCAGTCCAACAAATTTTATTTGGTTATTAGATTTTTATCCTGTCTTTATTACTTTATAAGTAACTCAAAGCAGTGAACATATCTAATACTCCTTCTCCTATTTTCCCCACAACAACAATCCTCTAATGTGAGTTGGGCTGAGAGAAAGTAAGTGGCCCAACCTCACAGTCACTTTTTAAGATAAGATAACCTTTATTGTCATTGTTTAATGTGGGCACAACAACACACCTAAAAAATGAAATTTAGTTGCCTGCTCTCAAAGTGAACACATACATGACACACACCTAAACATCCTATATACAACATAGACCCACACCCCTACATATACATAACAAATAAATATTAAACACTGTCCATCTTGAATATATAACAGAAAGAGGAAGCTTTTCACAAAGTTTAAATTGTATGGAATGAGACTATGGCTGAATCTGGATGTTCTGCTTCGGATACCATGGAGCCTCCTCCCAGAAGGTAACAAGGAAAACAGGTCGTGAAGAGGATGGGTCATGACCCAGACAATCTTACGGATCCTGCTCAAACAATGCTTCTGTGCCATGTCCTGGATGGGAGAGAGGGAACTGCCAATGATCTTTTCAGTCATCCTCACCACTCTCTGCACCACCTTCCTGTCTGAAGCAGTGATGCTTCCAAACCAGACTGTGATGCTGTGTGACAGGATGCTCTTGATCGTCCCTCTGTAGAAAGTGGTAAGGATAGGAGAAGGAAGATGTGCTTTTCATGCCTAAGGTGGGACTAGAACCCACTGTCTCCTGATGATTGGCCCAAAGTCACCCAGCTGGTTTTGGTGCCTAAGGTGGGACTAGAACTCATCATCTCCTGGTGATTGGCCCAAAGTCACACAGATGGATTTGATGCCTATGTTTGTACAAGGCTTAGTCTTTTGTGAGTGAAAGCTCATTCCATCTGATGTATGAAATGGCTAAATTGATCTAGGGTTTAAAGTGGGATGAGATGAGGTGGGAACGGAGGAGAGGACAGGGTGGTTGTGCAAATGCAAGTTTTACCTGAGGATGTGAGCTCAATATCTTATAATAAAATTTGTTAATCTGCAAAGATGTTGTTACATTTGACATGATTTCAGGCCACAGAGGCTAGCACAGATTTCCTCTTATAGTATCTATGGTGCAACATCTGCATTTCTCTATGTACACATTATGGGGAAATCCTGCATAGAATTCTAAATTTACTGTATCTGTTTTGGAGACATTAAATCAGAGGAACTGGATAGGATGGGATGCCAGACCCCCAAATGAGATCACATTTAGAAACCAAAGACATGTAAGCTATTACTTTTATTATAAGGTCATAGTAACAGTAATTTTACAAGTTTGAAATGTGTTTTCCCCCTCTCCCCCAGTAGAGATATTCCTTGAGTTACGACCATAATGGAGACTGCCCATCACGCTGTAACTCATGACATTTGTAAATCAAGTCACCCATATTTTATAACTTTTTTTGTAGTGGTGATTGAGCAAACCCCATGTCGTTAAGTGAACCAATAGTTCATCATGGGCTGTTTTTACTGAAAACCAGAAGTTAATGCAGTTTAGGACAAAATGATTGTAAAATGGGGTTGAAGGGTTCTAGAACCAAGGGAAATTGTTTAGTCTAACTGTTGCTTTCTTGCTTTTTGTAATCAGCTTCTGCACCAGAGAAATTTCATGCAAGCGTGGGAAACATGTACATGGATGTGATGTACTGAAGGAAGGAATAAGGGAGTGTACAGGAATGATTGATGTCTTCTTTATGATATAATGGCTCTGTTGTCTGATTTTCATTGGCTAACAAAGTTTATAAAGCAATGCTACCAACTTTCTAAGATGTGGCACTTCTGGACGTGACTCTGCCAGCGTTCCAGATTGTTGGCCACCCAGCTGTTTAATTTGATCCAATAAAGTGCTGCTTGATCAAGAAGTCTCTGCTTGGATTATCTGATTAGATTGATATGGTACCTCAAGTTTAAGTAAGGGACTGGGACCTTACAGGGTCATGTGACTGCAGGATGCAACAAGCAGCCATAAATGCATCCTGAAGTGCTGTCATGTGACTGGGGAGGCTTGGCTGGTGGGACTTTGAATCTGAGCCATAATTACCACCAGGTGGATTCATTGTAACTTCAAACAGTCGCTGAACAACTGGTTAAAAGTCGAGGAATACCTGAATCTTCATGAGAATGAAGGCAGGTTATATCTGTGAGGCTTATTCAGATTACATTTCTGCCCCGGACTCAGATTTTTAAAAAAATCTCACCATTCTCTGGGTTGCAGCTGTTCTTGCTGTTCCTCAGGATTATTCTGCCCATTTACTAGGAAGAGTCTTTAGAGATCACCCAATAAACAGAAGCACTGTGTTAAGAAAAAAGGGTCCAATTGAGGAACAGAAATGGATGATCCATGTCAATTTTATACATTCTTGTTTTAAAAATTCAAATCTCTAGATCAATGCAATGGGGAAAAAGCTCCGATACGTCGCGCGATGTCACGTGACGTTGCGAGTTTGACATGTCTGTTCTAGATGATATATTAGTTTTTGAAGAAGTTATGGAAGCTCCAGCACTACCAATAACTGCCAAGTATTTTAAAATGGCCTCATAGAAGGGATAATTTCTAAAATGCCAAGTATTCCACTGAGCAAGTGAAGATAGCATTATTAGGATTGGTTTTGGATTCACAGCATGTAACTGCGGAATTGAGGATGGCTCTTGCTAAAATGAAACTGAATGAAAAATGGAGTACAGGGCTTGAACAGTTTTTTCTCATTATATTCTGAATTCTAAAACTTAATTTTTCAGAAATTATAGCCAATTTTTTCTTGTAGATTTCAAGGCTGCCATGATACACTTGAATAACTTCCTCCCATCCTCCCCCCCTCCCCCTCCTCTCTCTCTCTCAGACACCTGATAGAAAATTTTAAATGATACATTATTGTGTGCATCCAGAGATCTGCAGCTTCCTAATTATATATTAAGGTTTCTATGAATGTGGGCTTTTCTAAGCATTTTGGATGTACTGAGTTTAGAATTATATAATTCAGCTTGGAAAGATGTATCTTAGAATTGTCTAAGTATCCAAAAGGTAACAATGGCAGCCCCCCCTTTTATCTGCAATGCAGGCTTTGATTAGACTGTGACAGCCACCATACAGGTAGTCTTCAACTTACTGCCATTTGTTTAGTGACTGTTCGAAGCTACAATAGCACCGAAAAGTGATTTATGTCTGTTTTTCACATTTACAATCGCTGCAGCATCCCTCTGGCCATGTGATTAAAAATTCAGATGCTTGACAACTGGCTCATATTTATGACGTTGCCGTGTCCCGGGATCATGTGACTTGCAACTTTCTGACAAGCAAAGTCAATGGGGAAAGCCAAATTCATTTTAAGAACCATCTTACTAACTTAACAACTGCAATGATATACTTAACAATTGTGGCAAGATAGATCATAAAATGGGGCAAAACGTACTTAACAGCTCTCTTATTTAGCAACAGAAATGTTGGACTCAATTGTGACCCCAGAGAGACACTGCAACCTGTATTGATTTTTGATTTTATCTTATCAGAGGCCATTCCTTCCCTGATATCCTACCTGGTTTATGCAGACACATTAGTACATAGGGTTTCTGGAAAGAAAACATACTGTTGATAGCCACTAAGTAGCCCCATGTGGATATGTAAGTAGCCCTTGATTTATGACTGTAATGGAGCCTGGAATTATGGCTGTAAGTTGTGCCAGGCATTAAATGTGTGATGTGCCCAATGTTATGATAGTTTTTGCTTCAGTTGTTAATAAATGAGGTGGTTATGAAGCAAAGGTGGCAGTTGTTAAGTGAACACAGCAGTCATTAAGCAAAATAAATAAATAAACTCATTGTTAATAATAGGCATTTTCCCCCCCTGGAAACTGGAAAATACACCGTTTCTGGCAAAAAAAAGTCCTAAATCAGAACTTTGAATCTCTGTCGTATGTAGCCTGGGAAGAATTGTCATAACTTCAACCACACTCTAAGTGACTGGCCAAAAAGTTGAGGATTACTTGTACACCAAAAAGACCCATGTTTAAATAATTGTTCAAACTGGTTGATTACAGATTTTTCTTATCTATCACCCTAACATTCTCTGTAAAGCAGTTACGAGTGAAAAAGATATGAACATGGCTCAATTTTCATTTACTGAAGTATGAATAGAAGTACAACAAATGAAATATACTTTTTTAAAAAAGATGTATCTGGTTTGTTAGGGGCTAACGTCGGAAGTAATCTGGAAGCTTTGCTGCAAAGTAAACTGGCAGATTCCTGAGTGATGCAAACAGATGTGACTTCCCTTGTTGTTCTGATTGGGATGCCTAGTAGGCCCAGTTCCAGATGTTTCCCAAGTTCTCCACAGAAGATCTGGGAAATGTGGAGATCTGCTAGAGAGGACAGAGAATTTGATTTTTGCTGATATCAGGGAATCATGTCACAAACGTCGAATGGCAGCTGTGACTATGTGATTCAAGCTCCACCATTTTTTAATGTGCATCCTAGCACACACAAAAAGGAGCAGAACGTTGATCACAAAGATTAGTGGCTACTATACTGGCTTTTTTTTTTTACTCCTACTACAGTTAACCTTGAATGGTGGGCTGACTGAGATTGCCTAAATGGGAAATTCGAATTTCTTTAACATCAGCTAGAGAATTGGGCTACATAAGGAATTTCCCACCCCATCTAAAAATTAAAATGATTATTAAAAGCATAATCCCATTTCTGAATTGCCATGATTTTTTGCCTGAAAGAAAGAATTATTTATTTAAATAAATAAATTTGTATGTAGGTCTTTGGTTGTTCGGGTTTTCTCCCGCGTAAAATTGGAAGTGTCTTGGCAACGTTTCGACGAAGTCTCATTCGTTATCTTCAGGCTGGTGTTTTCAGCTTCGTGCTTTGAGCAGCAATGTGTGGTCTTAGCTGTTTCTTCCTTTTAACTGCCAGTGGGGGTATGAACTGATTGGGTGGGAGCTTGGCTGTGTTCTGATTGGGTGGAGGTGTGTTCTGAATGGTTAGGGGCTTGGTTGTGCTCTGATTGGCTGGGGGAGTGTTCTGTTTGGTTGTGCTCAGGTTAGTCTGAGTTGCAGAGGGGTTTAAGATTTTGGGCTGCCTTGCTATTTTTTGGCTTCTCGTTCGTGGTCGTGCCTCCTCTTCATGGAGGGTGTCAGTTTGCTTCATGTATGGATTGGAAGGGTTTAAAGTGGCTAATGATGCAGCTGTGGTCTGGCTTCTGGTTTGTGGTCGTGCCTCATCATCGGTGTGGCTTTGGGTTTGTTTTTTTGCGTGGATGTGTGGTGGTGACCTCCTGTGTGGTTTTTGTGAGTGTGGGTCTGGTATCATTTTTTGTGTTAGGGAGTCGTTTGTCAATAAGGGCGGGTTTCCAAATGGCTGGTAGGCGGGAGGTATCATCTCAGGAGGTATCATCTCACATCCACGCAAAAAACAAACCCAAAGCCACACCGATGACGAGGCACGACCACAAACCAGAAGCCAGACCACAGCTGCATCATTAGCCACTTTAAACCCTTCCAATCCATACATGAAGCAAACTGACACCCTCCATGAAGAGGAGGCACGACCACGAACGAGAAGCCAAAAAATAGCAAGGCAGCCCAAAATCTTAAACCCCTCTGCAACTCAGACTAACCTGAGCACAACCAAACAGAACACTCCCCCAGCCAATCAGAGCACAGCCAAGCCCCTAACCATTCAGAACACACCTCCACCCAATCAGAACACAGCCAAGCTCCCACCCAATCAGGTCATACCCCCACTGGCAGTTAAAAGGAAGAAACAGCTAAGACCACACATTGCTGCTCAAAGCACGAAGCTGAAAACACCAGCCTGAAGATGACGAATGAGACTTCGTCAAAACGTTGCCAAGACACTTCCAATTTTACGCGGGAGAAAACCCGAACAACCAAAGACCTACATACAAATACCCGCGAAAACCTCAGAAAACAAATAAATTTGTATTTACACACAAGTGTTCACAAGGTTGATACTATATGAAATGAAGTTATTACAGAATCTAGTTGTTCTGCTTCAGATACCATGAAGCCTCCCCCCAGAAGGTAACAAGGAAAACTGGTCATGGAGAGGATGTGTAGCGTCCCTGACAATACTGCGGACCCTGCTCAAGCAATGCTTATATGCCATGTCCTGGATAGAAGGAAGTGAACTACCAATAATCTTTTCTGCTGTCCTCACCACTCTCTGCACTGCCTTCCTGTCCAAAGCAACAGTGCTTCCAAAGCAGATAGTAATGCAATATGACAGGATGCTCTTGATCATCCCTCTATAGAAAGCGCTGATGATAGGGGAAGAAAGATGTACTTTTCTCATGCGATGCAGAAGGTGCAGGTGCTGCTGTGCCCGCTTCACTAATGCCCAACTGTTGAGTGACCAAGCCAACCTACTCGTCAGCTGCACATCCACCTCCACAATTGAATCGTTAATACTTAGAGGTGTGCGGCTGTCCCTGCTTCTTCTGAAATCGACAATGATTTCTTTTGTTTTTCCTATGTTTAAAAGGAGACTGTTTTTATTACACCAGTTCACCAAACCCTCTACCTCCTTGACGTAAGCACCCTCATTATTATCCTGAATAAACCCCACTCTTATTGTATCATCCACATATTTCACAATATGGTTGATGGCAAACCTTGCACAAATTCTTTCTACTTAGCTGCTGGTCATCCTCTTCTCTTTCCTTCCACTGTTCCCACATTTTTCAAGAAAGCTAATTTTTCACTATTGTATCTAACATGTGATCTTTTGAGCCTTATAGTTTTGTGCCTTGAGTGAGGACTGTGATCTACTTGACTATTTCTTTGGCTATCTCAGCATAATTAACTTATACGTAAATAAATGCCCTAAATGAATAGGATTACTTTTCATCAATGTTATTGATTTTTCATTTCAGTTATATTAAAAATTATAGTTTTGTGCAATGGCTGCAGATACTGTAAGAGCCATGGCTAGAAGTATTGAGTTCTATACCTCTACTTTTTGGAATAAATTATTTTTCCTTCTATCTGCTGTGTTCTTTTTATTTCATTAATATAATACAATAGGTAAATATTCACATAAGCAGCATGTTCAGAATATACGTAGGAATAAAGCCAGTAATTCAATTTACACTGAACCTAATACACATAATATAACCTAGGAATAATATAGAAATCAATTTTTCTCCTAAAAATAATAATTTTTCTCCTAATGGGGAATAAATCATGCTATATAAATCTCATCAGAGAATAGGCAATTGTACGAAAATTCATGTTTATAAGTTGCTTTTGTCTAAAATTGCATTTTTAAATGGCTTATCAGTGGAATTTTGCAATTTTTCTATGTAGCATCTGGTACAAGGTAGTTATATCAAATGTGCCTTTAAAAATGCCAAGGCATATCAAAAGAAATGGGACCAAATATTGTTCAACAATAGAATTATAAGAATATTGTTTCGATTTTATTTTAACAGTTGAATAATAAGCTGGTAAAAGTTGATGTTAAAATACTGAAAATCTGACTACCAATATTTTTAAGTTTATACTGTTTTACAACATCAGCTAGTGAGGGATCAAAAAACAGACAGACTCAACTATCTTCTTCCCAAGATAGGTTGTTGAATTGTTTCTCATTTGTGAAGGTGACATTTAAGGGCTGAAAGAGGATTGTAATGCTTGCCAAAGCTCAAAGATTCTATAAACCCTTAAGAGGCATCTAGCCAGCCTAAATGAGTGCATTTCCTCCATAGTTTGGAAAGATTTAAGGGACTATAAGGGAGTCTTACATATCTGCAAATCTTAAGGCAATGTTTCTTAATCTTGGCAACCTGAAAATGTGTGGGCTTCAACAGATTCAATTCAGTTCTGGGTGTTGAAGACCACACAACTTCAAATTGCTAAGTGTGAAGATCACTGTCTTAAGCCATGGAACTTGCTCATTAAATTCTTTTCAGCACTCAAAACAGAAAAATCCAAAAAGCCTCCACTCCTAATTCAGTGACGTCCTATCCCTAACCACACCATTGAATCTCCCACAAGTGGCCTCCGCTGCCTCCTCCCTGGACGAGACTCTGCAGGTTTCTTGGCAAAATTTCAGAAATGGTTTGTAACTTCCTGCTTCCTGGGCCTGAAAGAGGGATTGCCTGAAGGTCACCCAGCTGGCTTTGTGCCTAAATTGGGACTAAACCTGACAGTCTTCCAGTTTCTAGGCTGACGCCTTAACCCAGTGTTTCTCAACCTTGACAATTTTAAGGCATGTGGACTTCAACTCCCAGAATTCCACAGCCAGCATTGCTGCCTTAACCACTACATCAAACTGCCTCTCTACAACTTTCTTCTTAAGTACCGTACTTACATTATGATGTGATTAAGAGATGATTTCCAACACTGTTTAACTTCTACATTCTGAGGTCCTGTGGATGCTTTTTCATTTGATGTAGCAAGAAACTGTATATCTTCTTATTACTAAGCTAAATGTGTTCTAATTTTTCTGAAATTTCCTTTTGAAAAATACTCCTTCCCAATTCCTTTTAAAATGCATATTCTTATAAAATGGGGTATTTTCTGTTGTTTTAATGAAAATCTAGATTGATAGAAGACAATAATTTTTTTTTAGAACAAAGGTGACAGTGAAAATCAGATTGGGTAGACTTTCCTCATGAAGATTAAATGAAATGGACAATTGAAAACTGTTCTGTTCTTTGTGTTGATAATGCATTGAAACGAGGCAGGAGTAACGATGCTTCTTTATTTAAGCTTCAACAGAACAACACAAAATGGTGCTGATCCCTTTTATACCTTTTGCAGGGAACAGCGTCAGCCAATAAATGCAACGTATTTTCCCGCTCTGCGCATGCTCAATAGGCTGGAGACAGCCTGTCTGGTCTGGGCAGGCCACGTTGTTGCCCAGGTCTCACTGCAGCTTTCTGCACCTACTCTGTCAATCACAGGCACAGGACATAACAAAAACAATAAACTGTATCCCTTTTTAAAATGAAAACACAGCATCTTCTGGCAGGGCATTTTATGTAGATGCAAATGCTTCTATGTAAATCAGGGATATTCTTCAACCTTGGCAACTTTAAGACCTGTGGACTTCAAATCCCAGAATTCCCCAGCCAGCCACGATTGTGGATTTGAAGTCCACAATTTTTTAAGTTGCCAAGGTTGAATGCCTGATGTAAATAAAACGATAATATGACTAGGTGCTAAATGGTATTCCTTTTGATGTATCCTACATATTTAATGGATCTTTTGATCATTTGCCATAGTTACAACCGAATGGCATTCTGATGACTGTTTTATTTTGTCTCCATGATCTCTTGTCCTACAATGCATTTGGAATCAGGAACAATAGAGGATTGAAATGAAATTTGTAACAAGGGCACCTGTAAAATGGGAGTGATTGCTGCTAATAAATGGCTGACAGCAAATCTATTTAACATTGCCCTGGATTTATTTAAGTAAAAGCACAAAGCAATAAAATGGAAATACTCTTTGAGAAAACGTCTCTCTCTCTCTTTGGCATGGTTTGGGAAATAACTTTTACTGTGATTGAGGGGGAGAAGAGAAGGAGGTATTAAGGCCAGATTGCCTTTCCATTGTATCTTGGACAGGATATAGGCTGGCTTTCTTTTTTTGTCTGAAATAAAAGTTAGAGCATTCAGAAAATATCTAATTTACAAAGCATTTGAAAAGACTAGTGAAGTCAGCAAACTCTACACAGCTTGCTGTGAGTTCATGCAATGGTTTAGCCTCTGTATTTCTTATTTAGGAAATAGCATCTCCCTAAAGTCCAGTGTAATCTATAGGATTCCTAACTACCTAATATTGTTCTTTTGTTTTCAGAGATTTATTTATGTATTATTTATTTCATAATCACACTTGTATGCATTCATTTGGTGACATTCAAAGTTACAATAGCACTGAGAAAAATAGTCACACCTATGAGTATCACAGCAACCCCATGGTCATGTGTTCAAAATTCAGGCGCATGGCAACTGGCATCTATTTACAACAATTGCGGCATCCTGAATCATGTGATTGTCAACTGTGGTTTTTTGACAAGCAAAGACAATGAGGGAAACTGGATTTGCTTAATGACAACATGGTTCACTTTACAGCAGTAATTGACTTAACAACCATGGCAAACAAAGTTGTAAAAATGGGTGTCTTATTTAACAATCACCTTAGCAATGGAAATTTTAGTCTCAATTGTAGTTGTAAGTTGAGGGATACCTGTATTTGCCTACTTCAGAGTAAATGACTATAGATGGTTTACAATGAAAAGAATAACAAAAAACCCCTAACTCTTAAAAACTATTATTAAAATACATTAGCAATATTAATATTAATAAGATATGGAGAAAATCTATATTTTACAAAACTCTCATTGTGATTATTGGATTGTCTGTTTGTACCTCAAGTTAGCATTATACCATAATATTTTTTGAATCAAGGAACCTAAAATCTCTAAAGAATGCATAGAAAAATCTGAGATCTGGGGAATTGAAATTTCTATGATATTCAGATCAATTTTATTTGCAGTTGTGATATCAAAGAACTCTTGCAATCACAAGATCGTGATAGAAAAATGTGAAGTAGACAGAATCACCACCAGATGGATCCGTAGCTGGCAGATCAGCCTTATTCAGTGAGTGGTCCTCAATGGAACTGCATCTACATAGAGGGAAGTGTGTAATGGGGTGCCCCAGGGCTCTGTTCTGGGCCCAGTGCTCTTCAACATCTTCATCAATGATTTGGATGAAGGGATAGATGGGGAATGTTGAGTCCTTGGCGAAAAGCAGACACGAGAAGCAGTTGTAGTTCTCAGTTTTCTTTATTCTGTGTTCAGCTCACAAGTAGATGGCTTCAGCAGCTCCCAAAACCTCCCAGCTTCTTATATAGACATTTCCCGGGTCAATGTGATACTTTTCCCGCGCCAGCACCCGCGCATGCGCACGGCACTGGCGACAGCCTGTCTGGTCCCGGGCAGCTTTGCACCTGCCCGGGACTGCCTGCAAACGCCCCGAGCCGTTTGCAAGGCTCGGGACATAACAGGGAACTCATCAAATTTGCAGACAACACCAAGCTGGCAGGAATAACCAACACTCTAGAAGATAGGCTTAAGATACAGAGGATCTGGACAGACTTGAACACTGGGCACTATCTAACAAAATGAAATTCAATGGTGAAAAAAGTAGGTTCTACGTTTAGGCAAGAAAAACCAAATGCACAAATACAAATGAAGTGGTAAATGCTCCAACACTGGAAGTTTTTAAGAAGAGACTGGACAGCCATTTTTCCGAAATGGTATAGGATTTCCTGCCTGAGCAGGAGGTTGGACTAGATGACCTCCAAGGTCCCTTCCAACTTTACTACTACTACTACTACTACTACTACTACTACCATTATTATTATTATTATTATTATTATTATTATTATTATTATTATTGATATTCTCTGCCAGCTTCCCACAAGCAAAGTCAATGGGGAAGTCATGGCAGGAAGTCAGAGATCAGTCACTTACCCACTGCTTTTTAGTCTACGTGTGGTCTTTCTGTTTTTCTGTTTAGGTAAGTAAATATTGACTAATTATATGATCACAGGACCGTCTAGCATATTAAGGAGACCAACCGTCCTCCTTTAGGGAGGACAGTCCTCCTTTTGTAAGTTCTGTCCTCCCTCGAAAAGTGTCCTCCTACATGTCCTCCTTTTTAATATTTGAACTAATCTGCAGGGCTTTTTTTTCTCATAGAATGCTCAGAACGGCATTCCGGCACCTTTTTTAATGTTTTTTTTTCAACTTTTGCATGAGCCGTGCTACTCCCCCTATTGGCTTTCGAAAGCCAATAGGAATTGCTGCTGAGCATGCCAAACACCCAACCGGCAAACTTTGCACATGCAAGTTGTCTGCAGCGAAGGCGAATTGGCAGGAACTTAGCACCCCTGCCTGCTACCCAACTACACCATCTCCTAGTTAGTTCCAAAGATACCATGCTGTGGGAGCCACGGGGCCCGCTCTACATGGGGCTGCGCAGGGTGGGCGGTGGTGCTGGCGGGGTGGTGTCGACGGCAGGCTGCCCCCCAGGGCCAGAGCTGGCGCAGCTGGTGCTTTGGGAGCCATGGGGCCCGCTCTACATGGCAGGGCAGCGATGCTGGCAGGGCGGCTGTGGGCGGGGGCGTGGCAGGCGGTTGACCTTCCATGGGCTGAGCCAGTTTTTACGATATTTTTTTCTTCAATTTATTTGTGTCCTCCTTTTCATTGTAAAAAAGTTGGTCACCTTAAGCATATGAATCTTGGAACAGTAAAATAGGAGGTATCGTTTGATATTTAGTTGAATTCAGAAGGGAAAGGAGAAACTGATATTTTGTATGTTTGTTGCCAAGGCTGGCTGTGACGTGGTTGATAGTGAGATGCAACAAATTCTGCGTCCTATGAAGATGCTAGTTATTTAATTTATTATGTTTGAACCTTTACTGCTCTCATGGGGATAAATTGCTTGCATAGTTTCTTCCTTAGATGAAAAGTATCTTGACTGATCTCTATATTGGGTATTTTGGGCGAGAGGCATGCATTTTGTAGCAGGAAAATGTTTTGAATCAACACTGCTGGCTGCTTATAACAATTTGTTTAGTGAAAGCTCAAAGTTATAACAGTACTGAAAAAAGTGACTTATGATCAGATCTTGTATATACACTTATGACACATCATCCCCAGGGCCACATGATAAACTTTCAGGCCCTTGGCATGTAGCATGTGTTCATGACAGTTGCAACATCTTTAGATCATATGATCACCATTTGGGTCCTTCCTAGCTAGCTTCTGACAAGCAAAGTCAATAAGGTAAGCCAGACTTGGTTGATAACTATGTGATTCACTTAACAACTGTAGCAATTCTGTTAACAAACATGACAGAAAAAGTCATAAAATACGGGGGTGACTCACTTAACAACTAGCTTGCTTAGCTATGGAAATTCTGGCCCCAATTGTGGTCATAAATCAAGGATACCTGTAAGGATCTTCCATCCCAGCCTTTGATCATTCTGCCATGCAACCATTATTGAGTTGTCACTTATTATTGAGTTGACACACGTCTACACAAGTAATTCTTCCTGTAAAAACAGGGGAGATGCACACAGCTAGTATTACCTCTCTGCAGTATGTTATTTATTTATTTATTTGGAAAATTTATATTACCGCCTACTCGCTTACTGTATATTAATTACAGAGCATAAGTCCCCTCTTCAGCAACATCTACCACATCTATGTTTAATAACCCAGCTTATTGATACTACAAACTGCTTTGTTAATTATAATTATGGTTACATTAGTTTTTGGCTACATGATTTCATTTCAAGCTTAATTTTTCCTTCCGCACTGAAAGTGATTTTTGTAGATAATGGCACCTGGGAAGCACAATACGAGCCTAGAGGGAACTCGTTAGCCTCTCTCCAATTTATGGTCATTTCACAAGCCATTAATTCTATTTATGCTTCTGAGCTGCCACAATATTCTTCAGGTCTGCCTTTATTTTTCCAATGTCAATAATAACTTCAACCTCCCCCCCCCGACTATAAATAGATTTTCTTCTTTGCTTGTCATTTTTCTTGTTCCAGCAAAATTTCAGCTGTTGGGGGGGGGAGGGAGGTTAAGGTTCAGCTATAAGGCCAAAGAGCAGGATGGGAGGTACCTGTTTAAGAGAGGCTGTTCCAAAGATAGAAGAACATCAGCCTTTGAGGCAGTGGTTCTCAACCTGTGGGTCAGGACCCCATTTGGGGTCGAACGACCATTTCCTGGGGGTTGCCAAACAATGCAGTCCGCCATTTTTTCCCCCCTTTTCCTTAGCTGTGCTACTCCCTTTTATTCTATTGGCTTTTGAAAGCCAATAGAATAGACTCTCTTGAATAGAGTCTAATTCTATTGGCTTTCAAAAGCCAATAGGAATTGTCCAGGCTGTCTCTGCCCTGCTGAGCCCCCCAAAAGTCCCATTCTGCAAACGGTGCTGCACCAGTTGAGTAGTCCTCGACTTATGACCGGTTGGGGGGTCGCGGCATTAAAAAGGTTGAGAACCACTGCTTTGAGGTAAGGCAGGTCAGGGAAAAAACTCCAAAATAAACTTTGGAATTCCATTTAATTGATAATAGGCTAGAATACAGGGAGTCCTTGCCTTACAACCAATCACTTAGTGGCCAATCAAGGTTACAACAAACTTACCAGGGGATGATTTATGTGCTGGATCCGAAGTCCCAACTGTCACATGACTGCACTTCCGATCTTGGCAACCAGCTGGGCTTGATGGCTGTTTGCAGCATCGTGCAGTCATGTGACTGCATTTTGCAATAGTTTTGCCAAAACCCAGCATTTACTTCCAGTTTTAGACAAAACCATTCTTGCAATAAACCTTTGGTTCACTTTAGACCACAGCATTCCCTTTATGACTGTAGCAATCGCTTAACAAATGCTTCAGGAAAGGTTGTAAAATTGGGTCGGTCATGTGACCAACTCATTTTACGACTGTGATGGGCAGGCTCCATTATGTTGTAAGACAAGGACTATCTGTAACACAATCATGAAAGCCTGACAGCATTTCCTATTCTTTCCCACTTATACTTAAAAGACTCAAAGTGAAGCAAACTTGAATTTCTTTCTCACTTTCCTGTTTTCCCAGACTAAGCTCATTGTGCGTTTTCCCCAAGGTCACTTCATTCCTCCTCTACAAGATGCTAGAACAGATTCCAATTCCCATCATCCATCACCTCTTCTCAGGTGAACTCAGAAGTTGTCACCAATTCAAGCAGCTCCTTAGATTAGATTTCAAATGGATTACAAATTGCTAAACACAAACTAATCATACACAACCCCTTGAGAAAACATAGAAAACATGACCCAGCACAACAGGAACAGTTTAAAACCCTGCTGACTTCCATAGAAATAATTTCTGTTATTTATTGTGCTCCTAAGTGGCTGTTATGCAGAGTTTTCTTTCAGTATAAAAGTTTTGACACTAGAAACAGTAGAAATTGCAGGTGTTGGGAGCAGCATAGGGGAAGTGCAGCTGGGTTGGCTTAATTTATTCTTATTGAGAAAAATATATCATCCTGCTGTCATTTCTTGTGCTGGCCTTAATTTGTGGTATGATTCACATTTTCCTGCTGTTGCCTCTGCTGTGGCTTAATGTTTATGCATCAGGCCCCATTCCTATAAATTGAATTCAGTGGTTGCAAAGCAAGTCAGGGATGCTGGGAATCAATTTTTGAAACCCAGAAATTTGCACAGGCCTCTCCTATCCTTTGCTGTGATTATTTGAAAGATTATTCCAGGTTATTAGGTTTGATTAAAGGCTTTTACAATCAGTCTGCTCAAGAGGGGAAATTTAACTGCTAGACATCATTTTGCCTCCAGTGCATTCCCAAGTTTATCTGTTTTGTCCTGTAGGGATTTGGTTACTTACCCATTTTTGTAAAACACACCAATTTTATTCATTCATTTAGAGCCTTTAGATCAGCCTGAATTATTAAGCCTGCTGGGTGATATAATTACTGGCAATTTTACTCATGCAAAGCCTGGCATTTGTATCTTTGTATCTTGCAGAGATCAAAGCTTCTTCTGCACTTAATGTGTTATTTCCAGTCAATGCAATCCTGGGGAATCTATTCCGTAAGTAATTGGGCAGCCTAATTGCAAGGATAGTGCTTAAAGAAAGATGCTAGACATCCATGTTTCATGTGAAAAGAAGAGAGGAACTGCATAAAGGAGAGCTCTTGAAAGGGTGAGACTCCCAGAGAAATGTTTGCGAAACTTTGCATTGGAAGAGTCATCATGCAGCTGAGCTGAAAGTTTGCAAAACTCCAAACTTTCATTTTTACTTTTTCCTTGGGAATGAAGAGAGCTTAAACTAGAAGCAGTTTTTGCACCAGAGGAAAATTGATTTTAAGTTGTTTGGAGAAATGTCTTTGGAATTACTGTAGCAGCGATCAAGCAACGGTTTTTCTTAAATGATTTGCAGTAAAGATTTCTTCTCAACACTGGTAGTTCTCAACTTATGACCACAATTGAGCTGAAATTTCTGTTGCTAAGTGAGACAGCTATTAAGTGAATTTTACAACCTTTCTCTTTTTTCATATATTGCATTGATTTTTTAAAACATAAATCACTTAATAGTCGGTAAACAGTGTGTTTGCTGGGTTTACATTTGTAAAGAAAAATCATTAACAATTGGTTTCTATAATCCATAATCCACATAGTACATGTAGTTGATTTCCCCTTTTCCCCAAAATGTCTTCTTTGCAAACCTTGAAATAATACAGTTCTTATTATTTTGATAAAGAACAGTTACATATATGATTTTTTCCCAATATTCCTAGAAATAATGATCACATCAATATAATATTTCTTTTCTATCTATTCATTCTGGTTGCCTCATCTTATATCCTGTTACAGTCCTTATCTAGATTTGTTTTTCCCATAAAGTTCGAAGTATTCTTGCTGGTTAAGATTTTCTCAACAGATAATTACATTTGAAGATTTAAATCCATTTTTCCCATATAAACCACCTCAACATTTTTACATTTTTTAAAGAATAAGTTAAAAACAGTAAAGAAAAGGAAAAAAGAGCAAGAGTAAAGAAACATAAAAAGTGAAATACTACTTAAAATATATATTCTTCCTAAGCTAATATAAATTAATTCCCAAAATTTCTTATTCTTTTTAACCATGATTAAAGATATATTTAATCTTTAAATATTCCATTTAATGTGTCTAGTCATCTAATCCTTTAACTCAGCGGTTCTCAATCTATGAGTCGCGACCCCATTTGGGGTCAATCGACCATTTCATGGGGGTCGCCAAACCACGCTGTCTACCAATTTTTTTCCCTTTTCCCTAGCTGTCCTACTCCCTCTTATTGACTTTCAAAAGTGCAAAGTGCCGTTCCTGCCTCCCTACTCTTTGAGCATGCACAGCTTTTTTCTATATAAAGTTAGGAAGTTTCGGTTTCAGAGCATGTGGCGGAAAGCGATACAGAGGACAAGTGGCAGAAAGCAAAAGAGAGCAAGCAGCAGAAAGCAAGATAGAAACAACCAAAAGCGGTAAGTTTCCTCTCTGGGGGAAAGGGGTTAGCAAAAGGGTACCACGAGCTTAAAAGAGATCGCAATAAAGAGGATGGCGAGCATGCATACTGTCCACCCAAACACACACCAAGTCTTGTTGCGACAACGTTAAGCCACGACTTACACGCCTCCTTTTAGTCTGCTTGTTCAAATGCCTTCGCGATAAGCCGGCAGAATCAAAACTCCCTCTCTCTCTGGCGGCATTAAACCCACAGCAATGGGGTGTGTGTGTGTGTGTTTGTTTAAACAGCAGCAACAAACAACAACAAAAAGTATGTGTGTGTGGGGAGATAATGATAAAGGTGACAGACCGGGTTTTCAAGCCGATCTCTTTCACGGTGTATCCAGCCCGACCCCATTCAGAAGAAACAAAGGCTGCAGCCGAAAAGAAATGGGGGAAAGACATCTGCACCTTTTGTTACACTCCCCGAAACCCCCCCTCCCATTTCTCTGGCTTCTCACGCAGATCTGTTCAGGGAGCCACACAATTCCGGGAGTCGAAAAGGGGCGCAGGGATATTTCCAGAAATGAGCGAATCCAGTACACACAGCGATGCCCATATTCTCCCCTGCAGATTCTACCTCTCGCTGCAAGAAAACATGTTTAAAGTTTCTCTGCCCCTTTCTCCCCTTTTAAACCCAAGACCTGTCTCGTTTGCAGACTAGAGCGCTTCCCCGATTAGCCCAGCTTAAAACCTTAAAGCTCGGGCGTCCCTCAAAAGTCTCCTCTCCCGATGCCAGGATCAAAGAGAAAGCCGTTTAAACTTCACCTATTATTTTTCCCCACCTCGGAAGGTTCCTCCATATCACGTTCACCCAAGCCGAGCCACCATCTAAAAATGGGCCCTCGGGTTGGGCATTGATTGCCACCTGCAGTGAGTGGGGGGGGGGGAAATCAGGGACCACCTTACCTGAAGCCCCCGTGTATCCTTTCTGGAGCCGCCGACGCTGCCCGCTCCAGTTCACCGCTCTGTTTATAATGGGTGCTAGCTAGGCAGGCTCGCTTCCTCCTCCTCTGCCGCCGCCAGTAGCAGTAACTCCAGCCTCGCTGCCTCACAAGCCCGCAGGTGACATCATCGCCTTTTGGCCTGATAGGATGCAATGTGAATCTGGAACTACATAAGGGAGGCTCGCACAGAGAAAGCCTCCTACCAGCTCGCTGCCTAATGCGCTCTGGGAGATAGAGTCCGGATCGAGTTGTTGGCCATAGCCAGCTGTATGTCAAGGACTACCTTTCCCAAAAAGTCCTGCGCGCCTCCACTTTCTCTGCCGTTTTTTTTCTTCCCCTCCCCTTATCCACCAGCTTGAGTACGTTTGCATTCCCTGAACCAAAAAAGCCGCGCTCAATATATTCAGCCGGGCGGGAGGTCTGGGATCAGTGACGGGGCTGCGAGGCTGGCCATTCCCTTCTTTTCCATGCTTCCCTTTTGGTGATTTGCAGTGCGGCGAATTGGAAGAGCTGAGTTTGAGGAGGTCGAATGGTAATACAAGTCCCTTTTCTGAATTTAAGCCTCGCTGGAGTCCTCAGTGCTTGTTTTTCAGTGAACGTAAATACGACTCAAGTATGCGTGATTTTATACATGTACTTGAAAAGTTTCAATTTGGAATTTATTTTGTCAAACTCCTTACTGGGACCTAGAGCAGGAAACATCTTTCTAATTTTTATAAAAACTTTCTAAGTTTCCAGAATCTGGCATCTGCTTTTCTGATTTAATTGCATAGTGGCTCTTTCTGTGCACGTTGTTGACTGAGTCCTAGGCCCACTCCACTTGGGGCTTTATAAATAAGAGCCCTTGATCCTTTTTACCCATCACTAATGTTCAGATCTCATCTTCAAAATGTCTTTCCCTGCAGCGAATGAAATTGATTAGCATGATGTCCTTGCTGTGATTATAGCATGGATATATGAATTTTCAGAGGTAACTGTCAACCACCGATCAATAAGCTTAGCCCTTGGACAGAGCCAAAACAAGCAGAGATAATCAATTGGTGCACAAAACTCATTGATGGGCAAAAAGGGAACAAGAGCCTTAAAACTTTTATTTGTATGGAAACCAGTGAAAAACCAGTGACCTCTTCGGGCATTGGTGAATTGTATGCCCATTTGGGACTCATATGGAAGGTGTTGCAGTAATCCAAATTGGAAATGAACAAGGCATGAATGACCATGAGCAAGGCTTCTGGCCTAGGAAAGAATGCAATTCATATGCAACATGAGTCTGGGCAAAGACCTCCTTATCCATGGCCGCCACCTGCTACTCAACCAGGAGCTGTGAAGCTAGAAGGACCCCAGTTTGGTCTAATGGTTAATGCACCCAGCTAGAAAGTAGGAGACTTTCAGTTCAAGT
The DNA here is from genome assembly GCF_016545835.1 of Crotalus tigris. Classification (NCBI taxonomy): domain Eukaryota; kingdom Metazoa; phylum Chordata; class Lepidosauria; order Squamata; family Viperidae; genus Crotalus; species Crotalus tigris. The sequence continues at coordinate 1,234,628 of NW_024096859.1, read as the reverse complement.
CCAGCCTCAGCCACGAAAGCTAGCTCGGTATCTTTGGGCCAGTCACTCTCTCTCAAGCTGGGTTTTTCAGCTTATTGGTTATCAAGTCTAAATACAGAAATAGACTTGTTGTGGAAGATGATCTTCAGTGTGCTCTTGCAAAGACTGCCCCGAGAATTTCTGATCTGGTGAAAAGTAAGCAACCTCAACCTTCACACTGATGTTGGCTTTTTACGCATACTGTTGAAAAATGTAGCAATGTAGTTTACTGTTGTTATATTAAGACTGTTACCCATGCTACACCATGCTTCAACACAAAATTTCATTGTTTTGTAATTAAAAATAAATATTTAACAATATATAATTACCTATTGTTTTTGTGATTAATCACTATGCTTTAATTATGTTCAATGCAAATATATCCTGCATATCACATATTTACATTGCGATTCAGAACAGTAGCAAAATTACAGTTATGAAATAGAAACTAAAATAATTTTATGGTTGGGGTCACCACAACATGGTGGCCACGCCCACTTGGTGGCCACGCCCACTTGGTGGCCACACCCACTTGGCTACGCCCCTGGGGGTCACCACAACATGGGGAACTGTATTATGGGGTCATGGCATTAGAAAGGTTGAGAACCACTGCTTTAACTCTTACTCAAAACATTTTTTTCTTTTTTATACATTATAATTTTCCTAAATTCAGACACATTTAATTATCTAAAACATTTCCTTCATCTAGGCCATTTCAGCAGTATTATATTATTTACTGTATTTTCCAGCGTATAAGATGACCCCCAACTTCGGCGCCAATTTCAACGCTCTCGAAAGTCGTCTTATGTGCTGGAAAGTACAGTATATCAAAAAATAAAATAAAAAGGGGAAAAAAAGCATACAGTATTATTTAAGAAATTCATCTCTCTTAGAATGACATATGTATTCAGAATCTTTTCTATTTCTTTAATCACATTCAAACAAATGTTTCTTTTTAAAAATATTCTCTCTGGTAGATCCTATCATCTATTTTCTTAATTTTCACTTTGATTTTTCTTGATCGATGTGTTTTGCTGAATCAAAAGGTTTTTCTGTATATTCATAACTGTTGCTGTAGGTATAAGAAGTAAATCGAATAAAGTGTCTTTATATGAGGCTTTTGCCTTTCCATGTTTCTTGAAAATCTTTTTCTCTTTCTCCTTCTTTGCTTCTCTTATCACTTCCTTTCTCTCTGATGTTAACATTCCATTTTATCCAATCTGTTTTTTTGTCCTTATATTTATTTTGTAGTCTTAAGGGATGAGTTGTTTTTTCCATTTCTTGTAATTTTTTTCCCACTAGAATTAAATTATGTTTTCTTGCTTTGTTAAGTTCCATCTTTGAGTCTCTATTTTCAATTTTATGTCCACTTATTTGCTTTGTCTGCTCCTTCTCTGTTGTTTCCTGGAAGCTTTTTTGTTGTAAAGTTAATTTGGAGATAGATTGATTTCTATTTTCAAAGTTATTTTGGATTTCTTTGTGATTTGAACTCAGTGTTATTTGAATTAATTGCAGTATACTATATATCTCCTCCTGAGAGGTATTTATGTTTTCTTGGTGTATTCTGTCTACATGTCTCTGATCCATGATGGCCAAAAGTTGGAGTTTTCCCTTCTTATCTGCAAATAACTTTAGAGTCCCAGTTAAATTGATATTTGTAATCCAAAGAGTTCAAAAGAGATTTTTTTCTAAAGTTTATAATTCTCTCTTTGTCTGCAGCCCAGATTGTTGTCCTTTTTTGTCACAGCTGTTCTTTATTGTTAAAGCTTTGAAAGTCACAAACACAGATTAGCTTTTCCCAGGTTTTGGTAAGTTTTCTATGGAAATCATAGCTGTCATAATCTTCATCCACCACGAGGTGTCAGCATCTATCTAGTTTTCAATATGAGCAATGGACTTTAAAATGAGAGTCTTAACCATTCAACAATCTTAAACTTGTCCAAAGTTAAATTTTAGCTTTCAAGTATATAAATTTATTTTACTACCATGTATTTTGATCCTCCATAGAAATTTTAATTCACCTCTTCCGTTAGTATAAGGATGGGGTGGAAGTCCTCCTCCTTCACTTTCAGAAGTATTTTGCTTCTTGGGGATCTTTTCCAGGAAATTAAGTATAGAGTAGAAAAGGGAAAATCAGATTTCTCACCCAGTTTCAAGCATGCTGTTTACTGTAGTGCTGGTTAGTTCTTTTGGACTCCGGTTGCAAGTAGCTTGGGCTGATCGATGAAATACAGCCTTTCTCCTGTCGGTTTAGAAAGCTTTCCCCAAAATGAATGGAATGACAGCCGTCATTCCAGAGTCGCCTGGGCACCCTTCTTTCTTGGTTGCCTCTCCGGACGTCTTGGATCCATTAGGGTCTTCAGGTAGGATGAAAGTTAGCCGCGGGTGTACGGTGATCCACAAGCCTGCAACCGGTCGCTACCGCACAGGACCGGAAATCCGAATTTTACAACCTTTCTTGCCACAGTTGTTAAGGGAATCTCTGCAGTGGTTAAGTTAGTGCCATGGTTGTAAAGTGAATCTGGCTTCCCCATTGACTTTGCTTGTCAGAAGGTCATAAAAGGGGATCATATGACCCAGGGACACTGCAACCGTCATAAATATAAGTCAGTTGCCAAATGTCTGAATTTTGATCCTTTGACCATGGAGATGCTACAATGTCATAAGTATGAAAAATGCTTATAAGTCACTTTTTTCAGCTTCGCTGTAACTTCGAATACTCACTAAATGAACTGTTAGAAGTCAAGAACTACGTGTAGTTAACTAATGTTGGAAAAAATACCCCCAAGAAGAAATCTCAAGCAATACCCTTCTTTCTCTGCCATCGGGTGAGTAGGGTTTGGGTCTGTTTCTCTGTTCTCAGGTCACAGAATAAAAGTCTTCAAAACTAAGAGTCTAGGCTAGTGGTGGCGAACCTATGGCATGGGTGCCAGAGGCGGCATTCGGAGTCCTCTCTGTGGACACATGTGCCATTGCCTCAGCCTTGTCTCCCCTTGCAACCCCCTCCTTTCCAGCAGACCTCCTGAAGGAATTGCCCCTGAGCATGGCCCAAATGGAGCAGCGTAGCCAAGGATATGGCAGCCAGGCAGCGTAGACAAGACTCTGCTCTTACACCCCATCATGCAGTTGATGCTGCAGGGCGTGGGCAGAGGGTGTGGCCACCATAGCGCTGCTGGGCTGCCTGGGTGATCTGTGGCAGGTCCTGGAGGCAGTGAGTGGTCCTGTGGGCAGGTGGGACAGAAGATGGGGGGCAGAAGATGGGGGGGCAGAGCAGGGGCAGGACAGGGGGGTGGATTGGGGCAGGACCAATTTTTGGGCACTCATTCTCTAAAAGGTTTGCCATCACTGGTCTAGGCAAAAGATCCTGAATACATATACAAGCAAGATTATACACAGAATTCAACTTCCCACAAGGCATTTCAAATACAGGTCCTTGGATTATGACTACATATTCAGCAATCTGTCAAAGTTTTGGCTAATGATCCCAATGAAGTAAATATACCAGAGTCATTTAGATCTTTAATGCAAAATTTTATTGGGTACAGCATACCGGCACTAAAGAGTTGAAAACCAGCTCTGGCAATATGGTGGGAAAAAGATAATTAAAAGAGTATAATTTTCCCTCCCCTCTCTGACATTTCAGATCACATTGTCCAATTGTGGACAGTTGTTATGAGAAGATTGTCTCTGTCCACCACAATATCTCTTCGGTGACTTTGGTTCCCATCTGGATAGACTCCATCCATGCATTCCAAATCTTCTCCTTCCCCCCTCGCAGCTGTAGGCAAAGGAGAAGCAGCATGGCAGTCCTAATGCAAGCAATCTTCATAGCTTGACACAATCATTCAGACTTGTGATGGCACTGAAGCAGATGGAGTTATGATGGGTCCTTGAATTTGTAGCCATTAGCATCCCCACAGTCATGTGTCATGATCTGGTAGCTTAGTGCTTGGTTCATGAACCACAGTCACGTAATCACTATTTCTGACATTCCCTACTGGTTTCTCACAAGCAGAGTCAATGGGAGTTGAAGTCCACACAACTTAATCTTGCCCAGATTGAAAAACATTGATGTAGGGCAATTCTCTTTCTATGCACAGTGAACCCTGAAAAGACTGGTGATTGGGCTGGACCCAAAGGAACAGACTCTTTGAATATAAGGAAAGCTATTCAAAAGATTTGATTTGCATCTTTATTCATGACTGAGACTTTATGACATGTAAGATGGGATGCACTTCCCCTTTCTATACCATTATTCCCCAGCAACCTTTGGTCTTCTGCATTTGGCATATGAGTTTGCTTTCTTCTTTTTCCTTCTCCACTTTTTAAATATCAAAGCACTAAAATCAGGCAGTTTTTTCCCCTCTACAACCCATTTTCATTCCAATCCCCGAGGCTAGTTTATAATTCATGCAGACTATTAATTTTGTGTTGTATCATGCTTGGCTTATCTCCCTTCAAACAACTCATTTGCAGGAGTTGCATTCAAAGGCGTCAATTAAACTTTCTGGTACGGTCTCTAAATTAAGAAGGTTTAGAGTCAAATCCAGCAAAAAAAAAAAAAAAAAAAAAAAGTTTTTATAAGCCAGAAACTCTGAGAATGGACAGGGGCATTTCTTTAGATCCACACTTATTCCAGGCCAGGGTAAAATTGTTTAGATAGCAATTTTCCTGTATTCATTGATTAATTCTGGCAGTGAATGAATGAATGGGTGCAATCCTGCCAAATAGTGCATGTAGAAATTAAGATCCAAATTGGTATTCTGAGTATATCTTTTTTTTTAAACAAAATTTTATTAAATTTATATAGGTAAGGAAAAATAGGAAAAATACAGGTATGGTAAAGGGAAGGGTAAAAAGGAAAGGGGGAGGAGAAGGAAATAAGGGATTAGGGTAAAATAAGGATAGGTACAATCACATATTTCAACAAACAAGGAACCGTCCAGTTCATAATAATGAGTAAGTATCATATTCAATCATTTTTAACAAAGCTTAAACTGTAACATATTAAAAATAATTAGTAAACAAATATGTTGATCTATTAAGTAAACACTACTAATAAAATAACAAAAAACCCAAATAAAATAAAATAAAAAAATAAATCCTAACAATCAAAAGTAACAAATGAAAATCAGTAAATCAGGAAAAGTAATCGTATTATCAAAATGTTAGTTAGAACTCGATTAAAAATCAGTCATCTATTCTAAAATATTAAATCCTTCAAGTTCTAACGTGTCTCTAACCATTGATAAAATTTTTCCCAAGTTCTAAAATAAATTGAATCATCTTTTTCTTTCATTTCTAATGTTAGTCTATCCATTTCTGCACACTGAGTATATCTTTTGTGATTAGATCTTGGTGTTACTGAGCAGATGATAACCTGTGGCTATCTTGTTTGGGCTCTGAAACCAGGTAGAACATACCATAGGTAGGACTTATATGGAATAGGGGTGTCCACAGCATGTGGCCAAAACAATCAAGATGGCGGTTGTGAGAGTACAATTGAAGCACTGCCTGTTTTTGAAGCATGACACTACAAAATGGAAAGCAGCGAGGAAGCATTTTGCCATTGTTGTTAAGAAAACTATGTCAGGTTGGTCTTATACCAAGATTTTCCTCCTTGTGGCTTATTTCTGAGGACACTTTAATAATAAACTGTATTTCCAGCTTCACTGTTAGGAGTCTTACTGACTGCAGTGGGATATCAATGCAGTAAATTAATGTTTCCTGCTGGAGTAACAAACAAGATTCCACATAGCAAGATAACCTTCTCCATGTTGAATATGCCTCGTCTACAGAGGACCTCCTGAGGCCCTAAATCTGATAGGATGCCATCTATGGAGTCTCCATGGCCAAAACTTCAACAATGTCCCTAGCCTCTGGAACAATCTTGCTCCTACGTATTCAGATTACCATGTAGTCCTCAGCTTATGACTGATCTCTTAGTGACCATTCAAAGTTACAATGGACCCTGAAAAAGCTACTTAAGATCTACATTTGAAACTCCAGTGCCTGCCCTTCCCCTTACCGTCATGTGAACACATTTTGAGCCCTTGGCAATTGATCCACGTGGATCTATGGTGATTTGCAATGTCCTATGTGCATGACCACAATTTACAATTTACTGTTGCCGGAAAAGGTGTTTGCTTCCAGCAAAACCTTCCCCCTAGCAAATAATGGGTTTGCTTAATGGCGGTGGCATTTGCTTAACAACTGCTGCAAAACATGGTAACCCGCTTCACGACTGTCATGACTTATGACTGAAATTGTCAGCTCAATTATGGTCATAATTTGAGGACTACCTGTATGTACTCCCTTATTATATTTTCAAATTGTTGAGAAAACATGGCTCTTCAAGAGAACCCTCAGAGGGCACCTAAAGATTTTGTTGCCTGGTAGAAAAGACCTCCTGGCTGTTATGATTATTCTATTGATTTCCTGTGTTTGAATTTTATGTTGCTAATTGAGAACCGCTCGGAGGCTATATAAAATGTGTTGTGCTACATTATGCTATACTGCAATAATTTCCCCCATTCTAATGCTCTCTTGGAAGTTTTCCCACTTCCAAAAAGAACAGCAAGGCTCAAACTCACCAAGAAAATTCTAGCAAAAAACATGTGTTGTCAAATGCATGTGCTTGAGATAACTGGTATTTTTTTTTCTCTCTCTCTCTGTCTGAGTTCTTGACTGTCTTGATAGTGACAGTTGTTGAAAAGGCTATATTTGCACATGTATAGGGATTTAGCATCTTTTGTTTTTCTAGATTTATTTGTCAACCTAGCTGAAATGTAGGGATAACTATGTAAAATATGCATTATACTGAAACATTCTGGGGCTGAATACTGGAGCAATGTTTCATCATTCTTCTAAAACTGACATTCCTTTGCTTGTTTGAATGTGTGCACCAGTCCTGATTGTTAGAAACAAAAGAGGTTGCTAGAAAGAGGTCAAAACAAGAGAATATATTTAAGACAGGAGTTTTTAACCATTTTATGCCAGGAACCCTTTTGACAATTTGGCGAAACCTACAGATCGATAAGCTGTTAGGGGTGTATGTTGATACCTAACATTCTTATCTTGTTTGCAAGTATATACTAAATTCCTACTATGTGGTTTGTTCCATTCCTTTTAAAACCAATTTTCCTTGAAAACCTGAATCCCAGATCTTTTTATTTTGGGAAAATAATCAAAATTGTAACTTCTTGATGCCCCCAAATTGAGGGGCAGATAGTCCTTGACTTGAAGTTGGTCCTTATTTGTATCAGAAGAACCTACTGAAAAAGAGTAACTTACAACTGGTTCATATACTTACGGCCGTTACAGCATCTTCACGGTCATGTGATTAAAATTTGGCACTTGAAACCGACATGTACTGTATTTGCATGGCTACAGTGTCTCAAGGCCATGTGATTGCCATCTTCCCACTGGCTTTGACAAGCAAAAATAAATGGGGGAAGTTGGATTCACTTAACAACCATAAGGATTTGCTTAATGGCAAAAAAGTCATAAAATTGGGCACGACTCACTCAACAATTGCCTTGCTTAGCAATGGAAGTTCTAGTCCCATTTATGGTCATAAACTGAATTCTACGTATATTTTGAAATGAGTGGGAGCTGTTTTCTCCCAGATAGCCCCATTTAGTTTTTTAAAAAATGTAAAGATTTCTTTCTGGTTGCAAAATCTGTGGTCTTTATCAGGAGTTCTTCAGTCTTGTTAACGGTGTTACTCAGCCTGATGAAATTGGATTCCTTAAACATGCTAATTCTTTGTCAGGCTCAAAATGATTTCTAATAAAGGATTCAGAATTCAGAACTGAAAGTCTGTTCATCTGCCTGCAACTCCACTTGATTAGCTTTGAGAGACCGGTTTTCAAATATATTAGATTGCTACTTGTTTTGCTTGGCCACAAACATTTCCTTTTGATAACTGCAAACTTATTTCGCATCCCTTGTAAAATTGCACTGTCGTCCATCTGTCCCAACAAAGGTATCTTTTGGAACAATGACACTGAAAGTGGTGCTTAATTATATGCCATTTGTATGGTGGGTTTTACAGGCTGTCCAGTTATTAATGGACCAAAGGAAAGGCTGAACTCATCTGCACACCTGAGAATAAAACTCACAAGAGAAATACAGGTAGTTCGTGACTTATGACCATGATGGAGCCTGCCCATTACAGTTGTAATCAGTGGTGGGACTCAAATATGTGAACAACCGGTTCTCTGTGTGGATGCTGCTTCTGGAAGTCCGTTCTGGGCCTGGGCAACAAAAAATTAGCTACCGGTTCTCCCAAACTTTTGCAAACTGGCTGAATCCCACCACTGATTGTAAGTAATATCATCATAGTAGACCATCATGTGACCAACTTGGTTTTGCAAACTTTTATGGTGGAAGTTGTTAAATGAACCCATTGTTCTCTATGGGGGAATGTTTGCCAAGAACCAGAACACTGCAAATCTTTGTTATGTGGTTGTGGGATGCTGCAAAGGGCTGTAAATGTGAGCTAGTTGCCAAGTGCCCGAAATGTGGTCATGTGACCTGGGGAGGGGCAGTGGAGACTGGAATTTTGAAACTAGCTTGTATGTATTTTTGGGAGGTCCATCATAATTTTGAATGGTTCCTAAGCAATCAGTCATAACTCGAGGATCATCTGTAATAATGTACTTTATTGCATGCAATGATTTGGGTGGATCTTAAAAAAAGATGGGAAGCAGTTAAAATGACCAGTTGAGAAAAATCAAAGCAATATTGTTTGCTTTGCTTTCTTTGATCTTTGGCATCATTGTGCTTCCTTGCACTATTTTTATTCTGGGTCACAGACTCAGATAAAAGAAATACACAATTTCAAATTCAACACAGCTAAATAATTCAAATTCAACACAGCGGCAATACTATTAGCAAAGCACAGGTTCTACAAATATATACCTAGCAATGCCAGAAATTGTACATAATTGTGTACTTCATCCAGGAAATGGCTAAAATGAATTGTTAGCAGCTCATTATGAATATCTTGGAAAAATTACAATAAAATACACCTGGGCCTATTGTTTAATACTGTATTCCTTTTTTTTTTCAGAAGGACAGAGTCTTTTGGGAATTCCCTCTCTAGCAAAGCTAATAGCAAAATATTAACTTCATTAATGTGACGCCCTTATGAAATGTATTATTTGTAAGTTGATCAAGATATAATAGTGTTTTAAGGTAAGAGGTGCTCTGCCCCATTTGTACTCTAGGTGAAAATCTATTGTACACTATTTTTAATTTTCCTTCAAGTATTCTTTCTCGGAGAACTTCAACAATCTTTTCTTGTCTCAGAATTTTCAATGTATCAGATAAAAATTTCCATTTTTGTAATCGGCCTTCCTTTGCTGATTTGACAATTAAAATTAGGCCGTGAAAATTAAACCTTAGCTAATAAGCACACCTAACTATACCTTCATTTGAATTTTTATGAGCCCTGGAACTACTAACTCAGACAAACAGTAAACAATAGCCAAATCCAGGAATGACGGAGAAGAAAACAACATGCTCACCAACACTGACAAGGCAAGCCATTTGTTTATAAACAGAGAACAAATCCCCGCTTGTTTCTGGCACTGATAATATTATCTAGTTGGATAATGAAATGTCTGTAAGTAAACAACTGAGCTCAGAGAGCACCAAGGACTCCACACAAAAGCCAATTCTTTTGACTCTTCCAGAGATATCCGAAATATCTGAAATTGGCTGTATTGTAAACAGATTCCTGCTGCTCCTTTCCCCCCATACCACTATAACAAAACAACTTGTATTCTTGATGTATGTCAAATAACAAAAACACAAAGGCGGAAAGAAATGCTATCAGAACATTTTCTGGTCTAACTTGCCGAAATGTTTTGTGTCGCAGTGCACACTATCTTTTAAAGAGTTTATATAACCAATATGTGCACTTCATTTAATTCATTCAAGATTAGCTTTCACTGCCATTCTATCGCTTTTTAAAATTTTCACAATGGGAGGAATAAATCTTTCCTTGATCCATTGCTATTTCTAATCCAAGTGCCTCTTTGAAAACACTGATATGATTATATTAGAGATGTGGTTTAGGAAATTAAACCATGGAAAAGTTGACAAAGAAGCTGTTGAATCCAGGGCAGTTTTTAAAGAAAAATATAAATAGCAAACATGGAGAGTTGTTATGAAAACACTGCCCCAAGTAATGCACATCAAAAAATAATTGATGGATCGAAATCTTCTGCTGAGAATTTTTAGAAGGTTGATTTTCAGAATGATAATAGGTCATATAAGCTAATAATCAGGCTTAATCATAATAATCTTAGTAAAATATCTGAATTATTGAACCCACTTCTTAAAATGTTCTACACACACGTATGAATTTATACACTACTAAAATTCTCCAGTTTGTCTATTTGTACATTTATATTTTCCAGTTAGCCCAAATAGTTCATTATATCAGAACAATTTTTGAATCAGGGTATTTCAGATTCACTAATTTAAAGAATATGTAAAAAATTGATGCATTATGCACTCAAATTGTTGCATTTCATTGGCAAATGGGAAATAATGTCCTGTATGTACCTAAAAATGAAGAGCCCATAGGGATCTTGGGAAGATGCCTAGCATGCTAATCGCTCATGCCAATGTTGTGCCATGCACTTATGTCACATCTAGTGCCACTCCATGGCATGGGAGTAAATTGGTCAGCTTGATTTAAAAAAAAGTTTATTTATATATAAATTTGTATGGCTGCCCATCTTCACTGCATGCCTCTGGGCAACTAACAATTAAAAACACAATAAAAACAACCAACTAAAACTATAAATAACATGAAATAGCACCCAGGCAACAACAAAAACGGGATACAATTAGTTGAAGGGATTGATCTGACTTCTGAGTCATGAGTTAATGTCTTCCTGGGGCTAAACTAGAATCAATGTTACACTGTTTGTGTATTGCAGTTCAGCCTGACCTGTTTACTAATATTTGGGGGAGGATCCAGGCTAGAAATGACAGACAGAAGATTTTCCATCACAGAACGGCAGATAGTTCCATTTTTTTACAAGAGACAAATGGGGTTCTTGCTTGGATTTTTCTCAAGCAGAGAACCAAGGAAAGGCCATTCTAGCTGTTTACATTCCCGTAGTTAAATTGTTAGTGTCCCTTTGAGCTTGCAAAATGCAATGTGGGAAATGATTACAGTTCTCTAGGAAGCTAAGCGAAACAGGCTTTCTTGCCTAGTACAGCTCTACCTCTGTCAATCCACTTTTCTCTGTTGATGCTGTTTTGTTTAAATCCGGCAACTGCCTGCTTGGGGCTTAGACAGGAGCAGAGCACAAGGGAGAGAGAGAGAAACAGCCACTGAAAGTGAAAGGCAATTAGCAGCAATCAGCAGCAGCTGCATCCAATCAGACACTCTTTTCTCTTCCCCTACACAATTATTGCCAGCTGTAGCCAAATGCCATAATAAAGGGTAATTGTAGAGAAGGAAAACAAACATGATAAAATTACACACCTTCGTGATCTTAAGAGCTTGTATGCTTGTTGTTGTTGTGTTCCCCCCCCCCAATTTTTTGCAAGAAGCCATCTTTTGCCTGTTTAACTTCTGTGGGTATTTCTCTACTTCATTTCCTGGGTGCTTGATGATTGAAAATAGAATTTGTGAACCAGGTCCAGGTTATCTTCACCTAGAAATCCTACAGAAAAATAGGCGAGTCTGCAGTGGAGGGTGTGAGGGCTTAATCTTCAATCTGCTATGTTTGTTCCTTGAAAACAAAGCTCACTTTTTTAAAGAGGATTGGTAAGCCTAACACATTATTATTCCTGATACTTCAGGCAAGCCTTTTAACTATTACTGTTTCTCCAGTTTAGATTGTGCTCACATTTGCTTCACTTAGGTTTATATATCTATTTGTTCTTAAGCTAGATCAGGGGTTCCCAGCCAGGAGTGCTCGCACGCTCTGGGGGTGCAAGATGATATTCCAGAGGGTGTGAAAACTTGGGTTTTCAAAATTATAGTGCATAATTTGTTGCTGTTATTTCGAACTTTTGTAAGGGGTATAAGAGAATATATCAGAAGTGTTTTAGGGGTGGGCGGTATAGAAAAGGTTGGGAACCTCTGTGCTAGATAAAACCAAATGTGAAAAACACTCAATAAAGCCTTGAATGGGTTGAAATGGTTAACACTACATTCTTTCTTTTCTGAGTATGTTCTTTCCCTCCTAATAAGCTATCAGCAACATAACTGTCAGATTTAATTGCTCCAGGGCAAAAGGATTCTAAGTAGCACCTGGATGTTCTCATCCTCTATCAGCAGAAAGAACCAAGATTCAGCAGAGATTTAAATTGGTAAGCGGATGGAGGCTCCTCATATTTGGACTTGACTTGGTCTTCAACCAGAATAGGGTAAGAAGAAGATCAAGAAAACATCTTAATATAATAATAGTTTGGCATTGGGGCAAGCTACCTTAAGAAGCTTATACAATCTCCTTCGCTATCTAAGAAAATGTATAAGAGAAGAGTAGGCAGAGCTGGGAGGTGGAGTACAGGTAGTCCTTGACTTATTATCACAATTGAGTCCATATTTTCTGTTGTTAAGTGAGTCATTTGTTAAGTGAATTTTTACTACCTTTCTTGCAGCAGTTGTTAAGCGAATCACTGCAGTTGATAAGTTAGTATATAGTATGGTTGTTAAGTGAATTAGGCTTCCCTGTTGACTTTCCTTCTCAGATGGTTGCAAAAGGGGATCACATGACCTTGGGACACACCAATCATCATAAATATGAATCGGTTGCCAATCGTCTGAATTTTAATCACATGATCATGGGGATACTACAAAGGTCATAAGTTACATTTTTCAGTGCTGTTTGAACAGTCACTAAATGAACTGTTTTAAGTTGAGGACTACCTGGAAAACGTGACATCAGTTTGGAGTCATTACATTGCCACAAGAGACCCAAATCCAGGTGAATTCTGTTGACCTTTATCTAGTGACAATTTAGCTCTGACCATTAGTTGACTAGATTCTTGTGTATAGGTTACATCATCATCATCATCATCATCATCATCATCATCATCATAGCAGAATAGACGAGAAAGAACTGGAGAAGATAACAAAATACAAAGACCTACAAATAGAAATAGAAAGACTGTAGCAAAAGCAAACAAGGGTAGTACCAATAGTAATAGGTTCCTTGGGTGCAATCCCAAAACACCTGGAGCACCACTTGAACACCATTGGCATTGACAAATTCGCTATTAGTCAATTGCAAAAGGTGGCCTTACTAGGAATTGCTTCCATCCTGCGATGATACCTGTAATACCATCAAACAACCACATCTGCCTATCCCAGGTCCTGGGTAAGGACTCAATAGGTAGACAAAATGCCAAATCCAGTCTGAACATCTGGCTGACTGTGCGATGATCCATAATAATAATAATAATAATCCTCCAGTGAGGCACTACCTTGACGTGGTTGTGGGGCTTGTGTACTCTGAGGAAGATGAGAGCTATGCCAGAGGTTCAACCATACTGGACAGGTCTCATTAGAGGAGTCAGACAAAGAGTGTCTCTCCCATAAAAAATATGGTGAGACGTAAATTTCAGAATGCCATACTGGCTCGGATGTTGCCCGGGTTAACAAGGTCCGCGCTAGATATTGGAGTTCCTGGATATCTGGTGAAAAATGGGTTACAGGACTCAGGACTGTTGGCTGAGCAACCAGGGCCAGGAGCTGCAGAACTACTGGAAGAAAAGGTTTTTACCCATCGCAGATACACAGTGATTGAAAACAAAGAAATAATGATCTGTTACTACAGATCAAGTCCAACAAGAAGAGGATATCTAAAATGAATACACCAGTTCTGGAAAGAACAACATCCAGAATCAGAAATAACAGAACAGAGACTAGCAGATCAACGCAGATTTATAATATGAAATAAAATATTGGACGAACTGCAAAGGTTTACTCAGGGCAAAGAAATCAAAGCCTTACCAGAAGCAATTTGGAATGTAGAGGCAAACCAGGGGGAGTTGGCAGTGAAGGAATCCAGCAGAGATATACAACTGTTCTCATTTGGAAACCAGGCACCTCTTCCTTGGGAAGAACAAAACCCTCTAACTAAAGAAATAAAAGAATTGAAACAATGAATAACTGACCATCTAGAACAGCACAAAAACAACAGAATAAGGCTGCCTGCATTGAAGCTTGTTCCAAAGAAACAGCTAGCACAAGCATTAAAAGATGCAAATACTGCAATATCAAGTATAAGTACCAATTCACTGCAAGAAACAAACCAACTAATGTACAGCACAGCTGCAGTTATAAATGAATACCTGGGATGCAAAATCAACAAAGAAGAAAAACAAACAAATAGTGCACCACAAAAATGGAAGGTTAGACTAGAAAATAAGATCAGCAAGTTAAAATCACATGCAAGCAAGCTAGAACAGATGAAAGAAAAGACGCTGAAGAATATCAAAGAATACCTAATCAGGAAAAACCACTTAGAAACAAGGAAGATCAAGGAAGCACTGGAAATAATAAAGCAACAGATAACAGCTATAGCCAGGAAAATCAGTAGATATGAAGCTCAAATTGCAAATTATAGGCAGAACCTCCAATTTCAATCCAATCAGAAATGTTTCTACCAATCCATCAATGGAGAAACTGCAATGAATCAGTCAGTACCTGACAAGGAAGAAACAGTGCAGTTCTGGAAGCAGATATGGGATAACCCAAAGAAATACAACAAGGATGCGGCTTGGTTAAAAGAGGTGGATGCAAATAAAACAGAAGTTGAAATGAAAAAACTAGTAATAACAACAAAAATGGTAGAAAAAAGAGCAAGGAAAATCAAAAATTGGTCAGCACCAGGTGAAGATGAACTGCATGGGTTTTGGTTGAAACATCTAACTGTTATACACCCACTCATTGCAGAGGAACAAAAGATCAACTCCTAATAGACAAAACGATCTTGGAAAACTGCAAGAAAAGGAAGACCAACCTGAATGTGGCATGGATTGACTACAAAAAGGCATTTGACTCTCTGCCACATGACTGGATAATCGAGTGCCTAGAAATAACAGGAGTCAGTAGAAACATCAGAAAATTTGTGCAAAGATCGATGGCACAATGGAAGACAGTTGCAGATCAATGGTGAGAGACTGGGAGAGGTTAATATCAAGAGAGGAATATTACAAGGAGATTCATTGTCACCATTACTATTTGTTATTGCACTGTTTCCTCTGTCAACAATACTGAATAACTCAGGACATGGCTATCAAACATCAAAAACATCTACCAGACTATCCCATCTCCTTTACATGGATGATCTGAAGCTGTATGGAAAAACATCATCTGAAATAGAATCGCTGCTCAACACTGTCCGTATATATAGCCCAAGATATTGTTATGGAGTTTGGCTTGGACAAATGTGCCACACTTACTATCAAACAAGGAAAAGCAGTGAAAACTGAAGGAATCAAGATGCCCCACGAAAATAACATTAAGAGTCTGGATGAGGAAGATTACTACAAATACTTGGGTATCCTTCAAGCTGACAACATCAAGCACACTGAAGTCAAGAAAAAGATTAGAGGTGAATACATCAAGAGAGTGAAGAAGATCTTAAAGTCCAAACTCAATGGAGGAAATACCATAAAGGCAATCAACACCTGGGCAATCCCAGTCATTAGGTACACAGCTGGAATAGTGGACTGGACTCAAGCAGAACTAAAAGCAATGGATAGGCAGACCAGAAAAATAATGACAATGAATCATGCCCTTCATCCACGCAGTGACATTGATAGACTTTATCTACAAAGGCAAATAGGTGGGCGTGGAATGCTACAAGTATATCAGATGGTTGAAGAAGAAAAAATGGCTTTGGAAGAATATCTGAAGAACAATGATGAAGATGCACTGAAATTAGTATATCAGGAAGGCTTACTGATTACTGGAGAGACCAAACTGGCCTACAAGAAAGACTACATGAAGAATAGAATAGAGGCATAGGAAGACAAAGCACTACATGGCCAATATATTAAAAAAATAGCTGGGAAAGCAGATAATAACCTGGCAATGGCTAAGAACAAGAAAATTGAAGAAAGAGACCGAGGGATTAATTCTGGCTGCACAAGACCAAGCCTTAAGGACAAATGCATATAAAGTCAAAATTGAGAAGACAGCAACAGACAGTAAGTGCTGCCTATGCAAAGAAGCTGAAGAAACAGTGGATCACCTGGTAAGCTGTTGCAAGAAGATTGCACAGACTGACTACAAGCAGCGGCATGACAAAGTAGCAACAATGGTGCATTGGAAGATCTGCAAAAAATATCATTTGCCTGTAAGCAAAAACTGGTGGGATCATAAAATAGAGAAAGTCATAGAAAATGATAAAATTAAACTGCTCTGGGATTCCAGAATTCAAACAGACAAGTACCTGCAACATAATACCCCAGACATAACAATTGTTGATAAGAAAGACAAAAAAGTCTGGATAGTGGACGTGGCAGTGCCTCGAGCAGCAGAATAGACGAGAAAGAACTGGAGAAGATAACAAAATACAAAGACCTACAAATAGAAATAGAAAGACTGTGGCAAAAGCAAGCAAGGGTAGTACCAATAGTGATAGGCTCCTTGGGTGCAATCCCAAAACAACTGGAGCACCACTTGAACACCATTGGCATTGACAAATTCGCTATTAGTCAATTGCAAAAGGTGGCCTTACTAGGAATTGCTTCCATCCTGCGACGATATCTGTAATACCATCAAACATCCACATCTGCTTATCCCAGGTCCTGGGTAAGGACTCGATAGGTAGACAAAATGCCAAATTCAGTCTGAACATCTGGCTGACTGTGCGATGATTCATAATAATAATAAAGTTGGAAGGGACCTTGGAGGTCATCTAGTCCAACCCCCTGCTCAGGCAGGACACCCTATACCATTTCAGGCAAATGGCTGTCCAGTCTCTTCTTAAAAACCTCCAGTGTTGGAGCATTCACCCTTTCTGGAGGCAGGTTGTTCCACTGGTTAATTGTTCCAACTGTCAGGAAGATTCTCCTTAGTTCTAGGTTGCTTCTCTCCTTGATCAGTTTCCATCCATTGCTTCTTGTCCTGCCTTCAGGTGCCTTGGAAAATAGCTTCACTCCCTCTTCTTTGTGGTAGCCCCTGAGATATTGAAACACTGCTATCATGTCCCCGCTCATCCTTCTCTTTGTTAAACTAGATATACCCAATTCCAGCAGCCGTTCCTTATATGCTTTAGCCTCCAGTCCCCTAATCATCTTTGTTGCTTTTCTGTGTACTCTTTCTAGATTCTCGACATCTTTTTTACATCGTGGTGACCAAAACTGGATGCAGTATTCCAAGTGTGGCCTTACCAAGGCATTGTAAAGTGGTATTAATACTTCATGTGATCTTGATTTTATCCCTCTGTTAATGCAGCCCAGCACTGTGTTGGCCTTTTTTGGCAGCTGCAGCACACTGCTGGCTCATATTTAAGTGATTGTTCACTAGGACTCTGAGGTCCATCTCACAGTTACTACTATTGAGCAAGGTACCCCCTATACTGTACCTGCACATTTGGTTTTTCTTGCCTAAATGTAGAACCTTACTTTTTTCACCATTGAAGACATCAATAAACTCCTCTATGCTTTCAATCCAGTGAATTCTTCTGGTTATTTGCACCTCAAAAAAAAAAAAGTTTGATAAACAACACTCTTGGGGATTCCTTAATAACAAAGAATCTTGTAAGGAAAAAAGGGTTCTGCTGAATCAAATAATGCAATCTATAACTCCAGGGCCACAAAGGGTCCCTTGGCCTCTTTTCATGAGAACAGCTGCATAAAAATCCTCCACTCTCAGCTCAGTCTTTTGAGAAACTTTGTTTCTCTCCTGGAAGTCTACAGGATGAGGAAAAATATGGGAAGAAGAGGAAGTCTGGAAAAGGGGGAGGGAAGAGAGAAGAATGGAACTGATGATGATGCTAGAAGGTGCCTTCAACAGATTAGCACTGAGCAAACATAGAACTAACCCCCCCCAAAAAAGCTTGTGAAAATGAAAATTGGCCTCCAGCAAAAAGTTTAGAACAGACATGTCAAACACAAGGCCTGGGGGCTGGATGCGGCCCGCGAAGTGGTTTCATGTGGCCCACGAAGCCATCCTAGAAACAATGAGGGAACAGCCCCCACTGCCTTGGCCCTGCCCAGGACAGCCAGCCGCGAGCCAATGTACAATTTTGTGATGGTCATCTATGCTGAAATGCATTCAGTCTCCCTCTGACTTTGCCCTGGTACCCATCATGAACAACCTGCCTAAAGAGAGCAAGCACAGCAGCAGCAGCCTTGAGAAGGAGGTAAGTGCAGCTGGGCGCCCCCTTGGGGATGTGGAGCTGGGCTTGGTGCCATGGGTGTTCAGGGGCCAGGCTGGGCATTTGACTTCTACTGCCCAGGGCTCTGGGCAGCCCGCACCACCATCCAGCCCCCCCCATGGCTTGAGAGGAACAGTGAGGCTCCTCCGGTGGACCATGCCTTGGCACTTGCCCTGGTCCCACCCCTTCTGCCAGAGACCCTCAGATCTGCCCAGGCTCCCACAGACACCATTGACGCAAACAATGTAGACCTGGCCACACCCACCCAGGAGGCCATACCCACTCCATTCACGCCCACCCAGTAGACCGCACCCACCCTGGCCACCACCCCCCCACCCCGCCAAGGGCAGCTGCAGTGCTGATGTGGCCCTCAATGAAATTGAGTTTGACACCCCTGGTTTAGAATACAGGAAATTTTCAACTTATGACCACAACTGAGACCAGAATTTCTGTTGTTAAGCAAGGTGGTTGCTTAAGTGAGCCATGCCCAATTTATTACCTTTTTTTGCCATGGTTGTTAAGTCATTTATGAGAATCCAACTTCCCCCATTGACTTTGTTTGCTAGAAGCCAGCTGAGAAAGTCACAAATGATGATCACATGACCCCAGATACCACGACTGTTGTAAATACATGCTGATTGCCAAGCACCCAAATTTTGATTACATAACTCTGGGGGTGATGCCTTGGTTGTAAATGTGAATATTGGGGGTAAAATCACTTTTTAAAGCGCGGTTGTAACTTTGAACAGTCACTAAATGAATGGTTATAAGTCAAGAACTACCTGTACATGCATTGGGGTAAGGAATAAGAAATATATGGATCAGGATTTACTGCATGCATATGTAATTCTTTAAAATAAAAGACATATAAACTAAAATGAAAATCCAATTAAATCATCCTCCCCTTTACAGGCTCCAAAAATCTTGTTAACACCAATCTCTGGTCCACTGTGATAGCTTTTATATAATAAGATCAGAAAGAGATAATTATACATGTGTTGCTGATGAAGAAAAAAAATCCAGGAAAGGGTAATGCATATTGCCGATGAGAGGTTTCTGCTGACTAAATTCTTGGAAACTGAAGTCAGGTTGAAAATAACTCATTATTCAGTGAGCCTCGTTGCAATTAGCTGTTGTGGGCTTCATGGAGAATTTCTTTCCTGAAACATACATTCTAAGGGGATGCTTCTTCTGAGTGGATGAGGAAAACAGTGCAAGTTCATCTATCATTTCTAAACATTTCTTCTAAAGACAGAGAACACAGAATAATAGAGTTGGAAGCGACATTGGAGAGCTACTAGTGCAGTGATGGTGAACCTTTTAGAGACCGAGTGCCCAAACTGCAACCCCAAACCCACTTATTTATTGCCGGATGCCAGGTGGGTGTGGCCCACTGGGTGGGCGTGGCTGTGGTGGTCATGGCAGATTGGGTGGGTGTGGCCAAGGTGGGCTTGATCACCTCAATGTTGCCCATGGGGAGAGATGCCTGTGGGGGCCGGGCAGGGTTGGGGGAGATCCAGGGGGTCTCTGACAGGTGGGGCGGTGGGCAGGAGGCTTGTCCTGTGGGTGAGGCAAGGCAAGCCGAGGCAGAGCGGGAGTACCATTGTCATAGGGCAAGGTGAGGCAGGGGCTGGGGCGGCCGGTGCCTGACATCATCAGCCCATGCACACAGAGGCCAGCGAGTGCATCTAGCCATGTGGGACCTCGGCCAGTTAGTGGGTGGCTGGTTGAAGAGGGACGGTTGCCATCTCTGGGGCATGGTGCACGTGCCCACAGAGAGGGCTCTGAGTGCCGCCTCTGGCATGCATGCCATAAGTTCGCCACCACTGTACTAGTTCAACCCCCCTGCTCTGTACCATTCCAGACTTCTTTTGAGCTTTATGGGATGGATTAATGTGTTGGAAGAACCTCGGAGGTCATCCAGTCCAACCCCAGCCTTGCCCAAGCAGAAGACTCTATACTATTTCAGATAAATGGCTGTACAATCTCTGTTTGAGAGAGAACTGTTCAATTTTAACATAGACGGCCTTTGACTCATCTTTCAAACCAGAGTTTGTCTAGAATGTGGATTTTAATAAGGTGACCAACCGTCCTCCTATAGGGAGGACATTCCTCCTTTTGTGAGTTCTGTCCTCCCTCGAAAAGTGTCCTCCTACATGTCCTCCTTTTCGATATTTGAAGACTAATCTGCAGGGCATTTTTTTTCCCTCACAGAATGCTCAGAACGGCGTTCTGGCACCTTTTTTTGATGGTTTTTTTTTTCAACTTTTGCATGAGCTGTGCTACTCCCCCTATTGGCTTTTGAAAGCCAATAGGAATTGCTGCTGAGCGGGCCAAAACACCCGGCCAGCAAATTTTGCACATGTAAGTTGTCTGCAGCGAAGGCGAATTGGCGGGAACTTTGCATCCCTCCTGCTACCCAACTAATCTCCTAGTTAGTCCCGAAAATACCTGGAGGAGACTGGAGTGGTGACGCCACGGTAACTTTCTTTTGATCTTCGGTCCTGTTAGGACAATAATGGCTGTGGGCGCAAGAGGCAGAGACGGCAGGGCTGCTGCGGGTGGGGGTGTGAGGGGTGTTGGTGGCCGGCTGCCCCCCTTCCTGTGGGAACCACAGGGCCTACTCTACATGGGGCTGGGCAGGGTGGGCGGTGGTGCTGGTGGGGCGGCTGCAGGCAGGGTGTGTTGATGGCGGGCTGCCCCCCGGGGCCGGAGCCGGCACAGCTGGTACTTTGGGAGCCGCAGCACCTGCTCTATACGGCGGGGCAGCAGTGCTGGCGGGGTGACTGTGGGCGGGGGCATGGCATGTAAGCATAATTACAATATAAAATGTTATTGTTACAAATGTTTTTTTATTATGCATTTATCATATTATAGTGTATTCTGTATTATTGTTGCAATGAATAAAATGTTTCCTTTATTTACGATATTTTTTTCTTCAATTTATTTGTGTCCTCCTTTTCACTGTAAAAAAGTTGGTCACCTTAATTTTAATGTCTTCAAAAGAGTGACCTCTGTCTTTCAGATGCAGATGGACTGCTGAATCCTGTCCTGTTGGGATTGTTCTCCTGGGTTGTGCCATGCATTCAAGACTGGGACGGGATGTGTATACAGGTAGTCCTCCAGTTGTGAAAGCAATTAAGACCAAAATTTCCATTGCTAAATGACGAGGCCATAAAGTGCAATGTCATGTGACCATGTCACTTAGTGGCAGCAATTCCGCCAGCCCAGGCTGTAGTTGTAACCTGAGGGCTGTGTGGGTCATTAAGTGAGGACATGGTTGTAGCATATGACTTCCTCCCAGCTTTCACACTGACTTTGCTCATGGAAAGCTGGCAGGGAATGCCAGGATTTGCAATCATTTGCCCACAGAGGAGCCTGCAACCATCAGAACTTCAAGGATAACGTGTATGGACCATACATTCAGCACCATTGCAACTTTTGAATGGATGCTGAACGAACCTGAGGACTACCTGTTATCTACCAAGAGAGAAAGAGTCCCAGCAATTTTTATCTCATCTTTATTCCAGCATATAGCATTCTCATGTCCATTCTCACCCCCTACCCAAACATCCTTCTGATGGCTTCTCCAAGTGACACATCGCTGTTCTGTGACAGAGCTCTGACTTGAACCTAGTCCTGGTTGAACTCCATAATTATTTACCTCATATTGACCTAAGGTTGGCGTTTAACCCCTGCCATTGGATTCAGAGTTCTTGCAGTATTGATGGGGAAAGTTTCCTTTAAGACCATGAAGAATTCTTGGCAAGACTAGATTGAGGAAAATAGATCCATGGTCTTACAATCCAAAAAGCAGGTTCAAATGTTCTTAAGGTATTAATTTTCATAGTTTTGTTCATTTCTGGTGCTTAATATTGCAGGTCAAAAGTGTTTCCTGCATAATGCATAAAAGATGAGATAGCCTGCAAAGGCTGGCGCATCCTGGAATACTATCTGTACATTTCTGTCCCCAAGGACATTAGGGTTTGAAAATACTGGCACTGAGTTCATCTGGACTCCAGGGATGAGCAATGCCTTTTACCTCGCATCCTCTTACTAATGTTATTTGATCTCTTTCCATTACAGGTGCAACACTTGAGTGATACCAGTTTGAGTTTTCAACAAAGTGTCTTGACTAAATTGCAGCCAAAGCACTTTTCAGCTTGGATACATAATACAGGACAATCCTCAGCTTCCTTCTTTTCTTCTAACCATATGACCCCCTTCAGTAAAAAAAAAAAAAAGGATTCTTGAGGGATCTTTACAACTGAAATCAAAATAACAAGGGGAACAAGATTACAGTTCCAGATTGCAGGTTTTAAAAGCAAACTAATTCTTGCCCTCTTTTAAATTTTTCTTTTCTTTTTAAAGAATAAAACTGGGGGAGCGGAATGGTGATGCTAGAAGAAAGAAATGGAAAGAGGGATTTCACAGTTGTAAAAATTAGATATGAATTTATAAAATGTTCAGGAAAAGAATCTATTATTTCACTAGTAACATCGTATTAAGGTAATACATAAAATGTCACAATTTGACGCTGTTATTGAAAGTGAGTTAGAAATTATCCAACCCAATAAAAATAATAAGAATTAAGTGAAAGTAATAAGATAAGAATTTCTAGCCTATCTGAAGGAGTCTGTCTGTCAGAACTGCCATCCTGCACTTTAGCTTTGCTTCGCTAGATGCCCACCTGCCATAAACTGTGATGGGGAGGAAGGGAGGGAACTGTTGGGAGGGGGAAACAGAAACCATCCATCATGCCTTCCTGAGAAATGGATTCATGTCCCAAGACCAGAGGCCTGGGAATGGAATGTAACAGCTCACCATCTAGCCCCCCCCATTGTTACCAAAACAATGTATTCAAATGTGTCTGGATAATGGGGAGATAACGGGGGGGGGGGGTTGTTGTTAGGGGATGGAACAGAAAAGAGAAAATTAACTGGAAAACTTCATACCCAAACTTTCACATCTGGCTTTGCTGTACTGTAACTACTTGGCTTCTAATAAAACTATGCCTTTCACACAAATGGAGTCGAGGGTCTTTCTTTCCCAAGAACCCAAGCTGGGGCAGGTGTGACACTGTCCTTAAATTTTATGACCAGACAGACAGAATTTGGCATTCAAAGATACTATGTGAAAAGAAATCCAAATTTCAAATACAGGTAGTCCTCCATTTACACCACAATTGGGACCCCTTAACAAACTTAGAGACAGACTCAGAAAGATTCCATGGATGAAAATCTTAAAAGGGAAAAGAACTTAAGAATGTTGGTAAATTCTGAAAAATATGAGTATAAAAGCACAGTCCAATTCAATACCACTGAAAAAGAAAAAGAAAACCCAGGAAGAAACCAGCATGGTTGCACAAAGAACTCTCTGAAAAACTGAAAGACAAAAAGGATAAGTAGAAAACATGAAAGAGTGACACATAATTAAGGTGGAACACCAGCAAATAGTCCGAACCTGCAAAAATGAAATCAGGAAAGCCAAAAATATTTTTTTAAAGCATCTTTTAACATATAAAAAATAAGTAAAAAGTCAAGGAAATGATCCGTCCACTAATGGGAAAAGATGGCAAGGAAGTAACGGCAGTAGAGAGAAAACAGAGCTGATTAATTCATTCTTGGCTTCTTCATGCAAAAAGAAAACATAGCCCAACTTACCAAAAACATAACTATGAAAGACAGACTAGGGATACAAATTAAAATAAGCAAGAAAATGGTAAGAGAACACCTGTCTGCTCTAGACGAGTTCACATCATCTGGACTTGAAGGGTTACATCCCAGAGTTTGGAAGGAGCTGGCAGACATGATCCTGGAACCATTGAACCAAATCTTCCAAAGTTCTTGGAGTCCTGGAGAATTGCCAGAGGATTGGAAAAGAGCTGATATGATTCCTGTCTCCAAAAAAAGAGGGAAAATAAACATGTATAGGAAATTGTAGACCAATCAGGCTGACAAAAATACCCGTGAAGGTCCTGGAGGAGATGATCAAGCAACAGATCTGCGAACACCTGGAAGTAAGCAAAGTTATAACTAGAAACCAACACGGGTTTGTCAAAAAACAGATCATGCCAAACAAATCGCATTTCATTCTTTGACAAAGGGACTAAATTAGCGGATCAGTCAAATGCTGTGGACTTAATATACTTGGACTTCAGTAATTTGACAAAGTACACCACAACTTACTTCTTAGCAAGCTAGAAAAGTGTGGGATAGATGGCACCACCACCTGATGGATTTGTAACTGGCTGACAAACCGTACTCAACGAATAGTCATTAATGGAACTGCATCTACATGGAGAGCAGGAAGTAGTGGGATACCCCACGGTTGTGTTTTAGGCCTGGCTCTCTTTAACATCTTTATAAACAATCTACATGAGAGAATAGAAGGGGATCCGATTTTCAGATGAAACTGAGCTGGCAAGAATAGCCAACACCCCAGAAGATAGGCTCAAGATCTAGATGGATCATGACAGACTCATGACAGACTTGAACACTGGGCCCTCTCTAACAAAATGAAATTCACTGGAGAGGAAAGAAAAACCAAAAGTACAAGTACAGATTGGGTGAAACTTGGCTCAATAGCAGCAACTGTGAGAGGAACCTTGGAGTCCTAGTGGACAATCACTTAAATATGAGCTGGCTGTGTGTGGTAGCAACCAATAAAGCCAATACAGTCCTAGGCTGCATTAATGGGGGTAGAATCAAGATCACGTATTAGTACCATTTCAAAAAGCCTTAGTAAGGCCACACTTGGAATACTACATCCAGTTTTGGTCACCACAATATAAAAAGGGTGTTGAGACTCTGGAAAGAGTGCAGAGAAGAGCAGCAAAGATGATTGGTGTCCTGGAGGCTAAAACATATGAAGGATAGTTGCAGAAATTGGGAATCCCTGGTCTTGAGAAAAGAAGGACTGTGGGTGACATGGCAGCAGTCTTCCCATAGCTGCCCCCCAAAAGAGGGGTGGGGGTTCCACCTATTTTCTGAAGCACCTGAAAGTAGGACAAGAAGGGCCTCCTCCAACCCTGAGTTACCCAGAGCTCCACTTAATGACCTAGCTGTTCATTTACCAATACATCAGGGAGAGTGGAGGAGGTTTGTTAGGTTTGACACTTCACTTAACGGCCGCCACAACCTGCAACCATAATAGGCAGACTCTGCCTGCATGTTTTATGATTATTATCACTGAAATGATAAAAATATAAGAGATGATTTAGTTATTAAATTCCTTCACTCCCGAATCTCCCCACAAGATGACTCTAGATGGCTTCCATTGTACACAATATTAATGTAATTATTCCTGCTGATTAGTACAACATTTGTGATATTGTAAGCCTGGCATCTCTCCTTTGCTCTTGATCTGCCTGTCTCTCTCTGGATCCTTCTATGTGTGACGATATTGTCTCTATCCACTATTCAGGTCTCTGATCATGCGTCATTTGGATGTTCTGCCAGAGACGGGAGTGAAGAGCCGGTATAATTTCCCATTTTTCAAGGATCTGGTCTTTCTTACTGAGGGTCTCACTTAATGACCTGCATGTTCATTTAGTGACACATTGGGGAGAATGGAGGGGGGTGATTAGGTCTGCTTCTGTCTCTCTCTGGATCCTTCTACATGTGAGAAAATTGTCTCCTTCCACTATTCAGGTCTCTGATCACACGTCATTTGGACGTTTGGCCAGGGACGGGTGTGAAGAACAGGTACTAATTTCCCATTTTTCAAGGACCCAGACTTTCTTACTGAGGGTCTTGCTCACGGAGTAGAGAGGAAACAGGCGAGAATCTTGATCTTTGTCTTAAGGAATGGGACATGTTGAATTGGGAGGCTCCTGCCATATTCGGATTCTGACATCCAAGTCCACATGGGGTTTCCCTCAAAGGCCATCTAGAGATGTGATAAAACTCTCTCCTTCTGCTATTCAGGTCTCTGATCACACATCATCTATAGATCGGAATGCGAGTGCTTCGAGGCTTCGCTTGCTGCCGCTTTGGAGGAGCTGAGCTGCAGGGTAAGAGAGTCTTCGGTACATGGGCTCTGTGCAGAGTGGCTGACTTCCTAAACGTCCTCACCAGGAAGGAAAGGATGACGTTTTGAATGAAGATCTCAGTGCTGGGAAGTCAGGATAGGAAGAGACAATTGATTTCAGGCAATTGGTGCCAGCTAGTGAAGGGAACAAGGACAGGTTCCTATTTCACCAAATTTCCCATGCTGCTTCCATTTTCCCCAAAAGTGTTGCTTCCTGAAAAAATCTGATGATGATGTTAGACCCTCCAAACCTCGGGAGCAAAGGCGCCAACGAGGCAGCTTTGGCAGCAAAATCAGCTAATTGTCAGTGGGAGAGAAAAATCACCCGCCACTCAGCACCCCATCTTCAGGGAAGGCCTGATAAGAGACTCTAAATTAAAGAGTATTTTTTCCTCAGTGGGTAGCAGCTGAATTGTGCTACCATTTTTTCCTCTGGTATTACGGTTTAGTACAGTGGTTCTTAATCTTTTTAATGCCGCGACCCCAACCGGTCGTAAGTCAAGGACTACCCAACTGGTCGTAAGTCGAGGACTACCCAACGTCATAAGTCGAGGACTTTCCCTGCCCAGGAGCGCCGTGCATGCATGGTGCCGCCCCCTGTGCCGGCCAAGGTGTAGCTGGCAAGCGGCAGAGATGGCACAGGCCGACCACTGGCTGGGCCACCAGCTGGTGCAGCCCAAGGGAGGTAAGGCACCCGCCGGGCCCCACGAGCGCCAGCAACCCTCCCCGCGCCCGCCGGCCTCCCACCTCCCACCCCTGGCCCTCTTTTACTTACATTTTTAGTAGTTGCTCAGCAGGGAGGGGTGGAAACTTCCAGACAGCTCGCCTTCGCTGCAGACAACTTGCAGCACCGTTTGCAGAATGGGACTTTTGGTGGGCTCAGCAGGGCAGAGACAGCCTGGACAATTCCTATTGGCTTTTGAAAGCCAGTAGAATTAGACTCTATTCAAGAGAGTCTATTCTATTGGTTTTCAAAAGCCAATAGAATAAAAGGGAGTAGCACAGCTAAGGAAAAGGGGAAAAAATGGCAGACTGCGTTGTTTGGCGACCCCCGTGAAATGGTCGTTCGACCCCAAATGGGGTCCCGACCCACAGGTTGAGAACCACTGGTTTAGTTCTTCTAAAAATATTTTCAAAAACATCCTCTCATTATTTTTTCAAATCAGATTGACTGACAGAAAAAAGCAGAAACTGTTATCCCAGCTGCTGCTTTGTTCCTGGGGGGGGGGGAGGGGATGGACCAAGATGCAAAGGTCCTACTCCAATTTCTTGTTGTCCGGAATTCGACAATGATAAACCTCATAAAGCATGTCAAAGTGATGCATAACAAAACGGAAATAAACAAAACTCCCCACCCTCTCTTACCTGTAGGCTTCGGCTTGCGTCATTGGACACGACGACTTCATCGAAGTCCTCCGGCTCCTTCAGGGGTGCAATCACTGGATTGATCAGCACCCCACTGAGGGTTACAAAGTGGAAGGCAGGGAGGTGAGAACGGCTTAATATACTTTAAGTCTAGGAGGGAAATAGGGGCTTTTCAGGGCTTCTGGTGTGGGTGTGTAGAGTGCACCCCACAGCTCTGGAGCTCCTCTGAAGAGCCCATGACTCCTAATTCTAGAAGGAGTTGATATCTGGGGCAAAAAGCATTTAGTGTTTGCTTTCTCCTCTTAGGTGCTGGTGTCCGAGGGCCAGCTGAGGACCTTGCTGGTCCTTGGCTACCACTTCCTGTCCCTCCTAGCCCCAGAGAACCTGGTTGAAGAGGCTGCCTGGCTCCTGGACAATTACGAAAAATCTCTAAAGGTAAGGGATGAGTTTTCACAGTGGAAATATTAACATACAAACATGCACGCACACACACACATACACACAGAGGGAGAGAGAGAGAGAGAGAGAGAGAGAGAGAGAGAGAGAGATTCCTCTGATATTTAAAGTCCTTGAAACAAAAGTGCTGAAGAGTCCTGGGGGGAAGCGTTCCTTTCCCTCTACACAGCCTAAAAATAGGTGTTCTTTAATCTTATCCACAGGTTGCCTTCCTAGAAATTCTCTTTTCGGTTGGGCTCCTCCTGCCAAAATGTTTCCGCCGAGCGGTGGTTTGGTGCCTCCTTCAACTCTCTTCCTCCCCTGTGTTCTTCCAAAAAGTGTATCCAATTGGAACCTCATTTTGGTTCAAAATCACAACTGCTTGGAGAATTAATAACAGCTCCTAACTGGAAAGTTTTGGGATTAATCCTGATGAATGTCTTTGGAGATTCTCAGTCACCCACGTCAGGGTTGTCCCAAAGGCACTTTTTCAAAAGGCAACTGGACTTTGTTTGAAAACGTTTAGTTTCTTAATGTAATAATGTTCATGAACTGTTCTAGAGTGTATCTGTTAATGCAGCCCTTCTTGGTTGTCTGGTACAGTTGAGAAGGGCTGCTGAAGGGAGCAGCAGAAATAAAATAAGAGCTCTGAAGTTTCTAACGGTAGGTACAATAAAGCATGTGACTTTAGCTCAGTGTTTCTCAACCTTGACAATTTTAAGGCATGTGGACTTCAACTCCCAGAATTCTGGGAGTTGAAGTCCACATGCCTTAAAATTGTCAAGGTTGAGAAACACTGCTAGTAGCTCTCTTTCTCCTAACAAGCTATTTTGGAGTTTGAATGTGCTTGCTTCTCCTAATTAATCTTTCTCTTATCTAGAACATACTTTGGGAGACACCCACCTCCATCCCAGAGATCCCAAATTGTGCAAAGGCCGTCAAGGCCATCATCCTTTTGTGGTAGGCACTGCTTTCCTATTGCTGGGCTCTTGGAAAATCTCCCATGATTTTGTACTGAGGTGCAGAGTGATCCCTAATGCATTCTTGTGAAAAGAATACACACCGGGAAGGTTCAATGAAAAATAATGAACACTAGTAGGATGCTTCTTTTATCGTTTTTGATTGGATGCCTTTGTTCCTAAGTGCCTCTCCTTCCAAACTGACAGGCAACCTTGTTTTTTTTCTATTAGGACTTATGACGGCCTACATAAGCAAAATGAAATTGGGATCCTGGAGTTGTGTGTCTCCTGCATGATGAAGCTCCATCCCTGCAACTCATCACAACATCAGGCAAGGTCTGCAGACAAATTCACAGGGCAGGTTAATAGCAGATGTCTCCCTTAGCAACAGAATTTGGGGGCTCAATTATAATCATAAGTCAAGGACTAGCTGAATACCTTGGGAAAACACAAAGGGGACAGGAGGACCGCCCAATCTTCTTCATGAGATATCTAGCAATCTAGTGGGACGTAATATAAAATCTGCTTTTTCCACTTCACTGTCTGCTGTCAGGGTTTATTTGGGCTGCCGAATACAATCCAGATTTCTTTCTTGATCAGCTGCCATCAACCGACAGCCCAGAGTGGATAGGATTGTTCATTTTTCTCCCAAGGACACATTGCTTTTATGCTACCTAACTCTGAATTTGCCACTGAAGTCTCCATTTTCCCAGTTTGGAAAAACCATTTATGCACCACTTGTATTCCCCTTGTCTTGGATGCTCCTAACACCCTTAGGAATTTGGTAGAGTCATGAAACACGGTCAGCTGATTTGCTATTTCTTTTCATGCAACGACGTTTACTTCACTTCCTTTTGCCGGTTTCCCTTTTTTTCAGAGTAGTTGCTCTCTCCATTGCAAAGTGATTTCGGACATTCTCCAGGGCCTCCTAGACTGGCAAAATGATCAGGCACACCTGATCAGGCACACAGAATAATCACGGTATGATCATGGGTGATGAGGGGTAATCAGATGGGTTCAGAGAGGAGCCAAATCCTAACCATTTTTAAGAAAGCAGTTTGCAATAAAATGTAAACACTTGTAAGCCACTGTTGCTATGTTAACCAGTATTGTCCTAGTGGTGGTTTTATTGAAAACACACTACAGTATAGTACATTTAAAATTTTAATTTAAATTAAAAAAGCTGAGAGAAATGGCTTTTTTCTACAATAAGCATGCTTAATTACGGATAAGAGCAATGCAATTTTTCTATTACTGATACATGATGAAGTATTCATAGAGATTCTCAAATAAATCAAAGGGTACAATATACACAAAAGATAAAAAAAGTCTATATTATCCTGCCAAATCATAAATCACAGCTTATGCAACATAAACATACCGTCTGTACAATATGTTAAGCCAAAGCCATTGATTTTCCTTAATTATAAGTATTTTTTATTTTATTTTTTAAAAAAGCAAAGTTAAAAAAAATATTTTCCCACGGCATCTGTAGAAAAACAAATTCTCTCTGCTCTTCCCAGGCTCTGGGGAATTGGCTGACCTCCCCATATATCACCTTGTGGGAGAGGGCAACCTGGGTCCTGGTGGAATTGCTCATGAGGTTCAAGGCCCAGATCCCTTCTGAGGTGAGTGGGGGGATTGCCTACCACGAAGCCCCCTTGGCTATGCCTGGAGGAGATGTGTCCCTGGCAACTCACCTTCCACATCTCTTGTGCTGCAGATGCTGCTGACAATCCTGAGGAAGGGACAATGGGTCGGGCTGCTCGTCCCCTTGTCCGTCCACCCTTCCCCCACGCTTTGGTACTGGGGCCAGACTGCCACCTCCTGGCTTTTCACCATGGACTTTCCCACCCCAGCAACCAGTAGGTCTCCCTCAAATTTGGAGGGGGGACAAAAAGACTGACTTATGGCCATTTTTCACACTTACGACCATTGCAGCATCCCTTGTGGTCAAGTGATTTACCTTCGGATGCTTGACAACCAACTCACATTTATGACAGTTGCAATGCCCCAGGGTCACCTGATCCCCTGTTGTGACCTTTTGACAAGCCACAACTTCTTTCAGAGTTCAGACTGTTCACAACACCCTCTTTTCTCTCTGTGTGACCATCCTTATTTCCAACATTTCTGACCTCTTCTCTCTTATTCCTTCTTCATTTTTCTTCATCTGTTGGTTTGTCTTCTTTTTTCGCATTGACACCAAGTACTCAATTTTTATGGACATCCACAAATTTTAGCAAGAATGGAAATTTGGGGGGGGGAGCCATTTTTGTTGGAAAACTAGCTAATATTTGAAAAATAATTTAATCCAGAATCTGCGATGTCTTTGTTTCTTTGTTCCACAGAACTGTCCAGTACCAAAGTAGCCAACATTGGAGTGGATGAGAAGGAGCACCGGGAGAATACCCGAATATCAAAATATTTAATTTTAATTATATGTAATGGTTTAAAACGTTTTGAGAAATATGGATTGATTTAAGGACTAAGATTTAGAGTTGAAAATTTGTGTTTATTAGAATATATATGTTAAACAGAGTAAGAATGTATTTTTTGTTATAATATGTTTATTTGGATGAATTTTTTTTTTAATGGAATGAGAATAAGAATATGAAAGAGGTTTTTAGAGATTTGGATTGATTTAACAACTAACTGAGTGTGTTAAGTTAGTAAGACGATGCTTTGTGTAATAATAGGTGTGTTCTTTTTTTTTAGACATGATAACTATTTGAATGAGATTTAAATGTTATCTGAAGAAGTAGAGAGATTTGTGATAAAATTAATGATTTATGAGATTAAGAATTAGAATATATTAGTATTTTAGAAGGGATACCCAAAGTGATAATATGTTTATTTAAGATCAAATTGGACTATGGTAACTGTAAATTAATAAAGTTCAAAAACAGAATTAGGATTTATAGATATGTAATGTAGAAATGGATTATGTTAAATAAGTTATATTATTTGAGGGAAATAGAGAGGGAACATTTAATGTATTTACTTGAGGTATTATATGATTTTGTTTCTGGATGATTGATCACCTAACCACCACGGTGTGTCTTGAGCATTCTGTTGTAAAAGTTAAAAAACCAATAAAATTTGTTATTAAAAAAAAAGAAAAAAAAGAAAAAAAAGAAAAAAAAGAATACCCAAATATTTAAAATAGCCATGGTGAGGAACAATTAAATTTAAAAAGATGTTCATGGATCAACAATATTTGGCCCGGATCTTAGTTTGGAACGGAAAAATTAATGTGATTTGAACAGGGTTCCAATTAGAAAATCATCTAATTTGACTGTGGATCAAGTCAGAAACCAAATGAATGATGGTTTGGAGGGCATTGCTGTTCTCTGATAGAAAATGACATTCTTCCTTGCATTTCTGAAGCTAGAGATTTCCAGTTGGTTTTCTGATTAAGATTATTTTGCTTTTCCCTTACAGATGATCATCAAATTCCTTCCTCCCAAAGAGCTCAAATACTTTGTCCAAATCTTGTTATCAAGGATGTTTTGGGAAGAAGGCTGGTCTGAGGCGGTGGGGGCCGTTTTGAGGCTGGTGATGCTCCATCAACCTCATGTACTCTGGAACTAGGTAAAATAGGCTGAAGTTAATCAGTACATCACAAAAGAAAGAGAGGAAGGGAGGGATGGAGAGAGAGAGGGAGAGAAGAAAGGGGGGATGACAGAGAAAGAGTGAGAGAGGGAGAGAGAGGGAGGGGGAGAGAGAAAGAAGGTGGGAGGAGAGACAGAGAAAGAAAGAGGAAGAGAAGAAGGGATGCAGGGAGAGAGAAGGAGGGAGGGAGAGTGTGTGTGAGAGAGGGAGAGAGAAGAATGTTAATGCCATGAGGTCTTAGACACATTCATAATATTAATATTAGTACTGCCCAAATTTGAGTTGATGTGGGACCTCCCAGGACAGCTGGAAGGATTGCGTTGTCAGCAAACTAAGATATAGTTCAGGAAAGATTCCATGGATGGAAATCCTAAAGGGAAAAAGAACTCAAAATGCTTGGGAAACTGAAAAATGAGATTAGAAAAGGGCAATTTAACACAGTACCACAGAGAAAGAGAAACAAGAGACCCTAGAAAAAGCCAGCATGGTTGCATAACGTACTGTGATACACTGAGAAAAAAAATGGAAAGAGGGACAATAATATGAATAGAACAGAACAGAACAACAGAATAGAACAGGAGAAAGAATAGAATAGAATAGAATAGAATAGAATAGAATAGAATAGAATAGAATAGAATAGAATAGAATAGAATAGAATAGGAGTAGAGGGAGGGCTGTTCAGTTTTAATCCAAGATCACCACTTTGACTCCTCTTTCAAACCAGTGGTCATCTGTCCACAAGATAAACCTTACTGTCCTGAGTAGAGTTGACTCTCCTCTTGCAGATGCAAATGAGCAGCCGAATCGTGTCCTGTGGAGTTTGTTCTTTGGTGTTGTGTCATACATTCCTGAAATGGTTGTTTAGTCCCCTTAATGTGCAGGTCTGTCACATCTGCAGAGCTCATGAAAAGCACCACCACAGGATACAGAAGAGCAATGCAACTCAAGATAGGCCGGGAGATGATCCGAAGATGCCTATTCACTTCAGACCAGTTCAAATTGGTGGAAGTAAATGGGTTACTTCTCAGAGTCCTGAGAAGATTGAACTTGGAGCCCTGGAACATAATATTTCACCATCCTTGGAGTACAGTGAGACCATCAGAGGACTGGGAAAGAGCTGTGATCCTGCAGACTATGGCCTCCTTCGACAAAATGCAGATACTTGGATATATAAGTAGTATGTATTAAACTTTTAGTGCATTGAACTCAAATCCTGGTTATTTGTGCCTGACAAATGCTGTGGACATTGTTTACTTAGACCTGAGTAAGGCTATTGAAAAAGCAGACTACAGCCTACATCAGTGGTTCTCAACCTGTGGGTCGGGACCCCATTTGGGGTCGAACAACCATTTCACGGGGGTCGCCAAACAATGCAGTCCGCCATTTTCCCCCCCTTTCCTTAGCTGTGCTACTCCCTTTTATTCTATTGGCTTTTGAAAGCCAATAGAATAGACTCTCTTGAATAGAGTCTAATTCTATTGGCTTTCAAAAGCCAATAGGAATTGTCCAGGCTGTCTCTGCCCTGCTGAGCTCATCAAAAGTCCCATTCTGCAAACGGTGCTGCACCAGTTGAGTAGTCCTCGACTTACGACCGGTTGAGTAGTCCTCGACTTATGACCGGTTGGGGGTCGTGGCATTAAAAAGGTTGAGAACCACTGGCCTACATCTTGGTAAGACAGAGCAGTGTGGGTTACTACCACCGCCAGATGAATCCATTCACAATGGGGTGATCAACCACACTCAGTGGCTGGTCCTCAATGGGCTCCTCCTATTCTATCATCTATTTATCTCTATTGTTGAAGGAAAAGTCTTCATCATGGTTCAGTCCAAGCCAGGAATAAACAACATGGTGACTGCTTTAGAAAGAAGGTTGCATTTTACTGAAGAGGAGAGCCTGATAAGAAGATGGCTCTGGAAGAAAAGAGAGTGAGCACATGTAGGGAGTGGGCTTTTATACCCTCTGGAGCCTTTTGTTTGGAGTTGTTCCTGTAGCATGAACTTTGACCTGAATCTGAATGTGCCCTTTGGCATCTGTGGGTTAATTCTATTATGTCCTGTTTGGATGGGGTATGTAGATTTTAGGTGTCTTTGTCTTCCTAAGCTTCTAGCTGGGGGCCTCCAACCTTCCTGGATTATTTACATCTGCATTTCTACAGAGATGGTTTCTGCTTGAGGGAGGGAGACTTGGGGCTATTAAGAAAAACTGGGCATGCTTTTCTGCATCTTTAATATTTCCTTCTTGGGGGGGGTCTGACTTCCCACACTGTCTGTCTGTCTGTCTGTCTGTCTATCTATCTATCTATCTATCTATCTATCTATCTATCTATCTATCTATCTATCTATCTATCTATCTATCTATCTATCTATCTATCTATCTATCTGCCAAGTGACTGCAACATCATGAAGGAGTATGAGAAATCCCATGATCCGAAGGAGGAACTAGAGAGGATGTGGAAAGTAAAGGCCAAAGTTCTTCCAGTGATGGCAGGAACACTTAGGGTGTGACTCTTCACTGGGAGAATGACTCCAACACATTCCAGGATCCATGACTGTCCAGAAGAGGGCAATACTGGGAACAGTTAAGATGCTGTGTAATGCCCCTAAAGTCCTAGGCCTCTGGTAGAAGACTGGAGATTGAGGTAAAGACAGAATACCCTTAAGGATAAGAAGGGATTTTTTATATATATACAGTATATATTCTGTATGCATTTACATACAATTTGTAATTCCTGCCAATTCATAATGAGCAATAAACCCTCTACTCTTCTTTATATTTATTTACAACAAGTTAATTTTATCTGAGCCAGCTCAACACAATGTATTTATACTGCTGAGAAAGGTAACCCTATGATCCGCCAGTATAAAATAATTACATCTGATGAATAAGGGAGCACCTGTGCATGAAAAATAAGCAGTCAACTAGAGAAGCAATTAAATGCTTCAGATTAGCGTGATGAAGGAGCAATAATTTGAACGGGGTTATGAAAGGGCAGTGAAATATTTTGTCAGAATGGTTCCTTAATCACTTAGAAGGTTGTCTACTGAAGGGGGCACCCTATATCAAACACCTCCTACCCACATAGCCAAAACTGTGCAGGTCAACATTTAAATTGCTGACACCACCAAGATGTGATAATTTCACCTTCCAGAATCAATCATATTAATGCTTCTTAATTAGCTGGTCTTCAAAGTTATAATTTATTTTATGGAGATTACACAGAACTTGTAATTTATGCAAATTTAGAAAGTGAGGAGTTGTTCAGAACAGCTCCCATGACTGAATTATGTATTTTTTATTATGAATTTTGTGATAGCAGTTCAAGGAAACATTAGAAATAACACATTTATAACCACATATTTAATATAGAAAACAAATGAATTAATAAGTATTCTGGAAACAGGACAACTTTCTTTGAAATAAAGACTCCTGTGGAGTATTCAGATTCGCTTTATGTTTTATTTAAGCAGCAAGTCATGACAAAGGTTTTGATGCCACCTCAGATGATTATTTATTTATTTTATTTCTTTCAGGTCCAGCATGCAATGCATTGCAATGCATTAGGAACTGGTCCTTGCTCCAGGCATGTTATGTATAATTTTTAACTTAAAACGTCAACAAACTTTCAAAGTTTTCAAAAAATCCTTCCAAGTTAGCCACCAAGAAATACAACTAAGTCTTTTTTTTCCAGTTTCAGCAGAAGCTTTATATTTCCTTTCTAGTAAGGAGGAAAAAAAGGTGAATATCTTTTATTACAATTATTTAGTCCTATATACCAATATGGAGATTTAACCCTAGTCAACAGCAAAGGGCAAGAATAAGAATAGAATCTGAATAAATGCACATAAATGCTAGATCTTCCTCTGCACCATGTATATAAAATAATTCCATTGCTCTGGAATTTTCATTCTAAGAAATAGTCTTACACCCTTTTTTGCTCAGAGAAAGCTTAAAGAATAGGAAACGCATAGGGAGAAAATAAAACATGAAATGACCTGAAAAGGTGATACAATTTTAACCTCATATCCTTGTTATTACCACTTTGTCAAGAATGATTTCTTTTCTTCAATAAAGAAACTGTGGCCAAAACTGCCAAGATCCTTGACTTGATTTGTTGAAGATTTAAAAATAAGGAAACTTAAAAGCTATCATTGGTTGGAAAGAGAAGTGAACAATTTGGATCGCTGGAGTTACAGAAAAGATTATTTTTATTTTTCCTGATTGCCTCTCAAAATCATGTTCTCCCATCCCCAACTGAGGTTATTAGCTAGGGCAAAGGTGTCCAAGGCAAATTCAATAAGATGAGGGCTTGTGGGTGATTTCAACTGAGGAACAGGAACAAAGAAAAGTTCGTTTGCTTCCTTAGTTTGAAGGAAGTGGCAGATGGGACTCAAAAAAGTCTATTCAGCATTGGAAAGACAAACATATGGTTCCAATTATTTAGTGGTTTGCAAAATTGATTAGTATGGATTAGCTATGGATGTGTATTGGTATGTGAAAAAGGTCTCGGGAGACCGAGTGAACAAATGCAGCTTAGGGAAGATTTTGATCACATGGAACATAGAATAATAGATAAGGTAAGGTAAGGTAAGGTAAGACAAGAAAAGACAAGATAATCTTTATTGTAATTTTTTTTACTGTGGGCACAACGGCACACATCAAAAATGAAATTTAGTTGCCTTGCTCACAAAGTGAACACATACATGACACACCTAAACATACTATATACAACATATGTATAGACCCACACCCTACATATACATAACATATGAATATTAAACACTGTCCATCTTGAATAAATAACAGAAGGAGGAAGTTTGAGAGTTCACAAGGTTAATGCTGTATGGAATGAAACTGTGGCTGAATCTGGATGTTCTGCTATGGATACCACGGAGCCTCCTCCCAGAAGGTAGTAAGGAAAACAGGTCGTGAAGAGGATGTGTAGTGTCCCAGATAATCTTAAGGACCCTGCTCAAGCAGCGCTTCTGTGCTATGTCCTGGATGGGAGGGAGGGAACTGCCAATGATCTTTTTGGCCATCCTCACCACTTTCTGCACCGTCTTCCTATCTGAAGCAGCGATGCTTCCAAACCAGACTGTGATGCTGTATGACAGAAGGCTCTCGATTGTCCCCCTGTAGAAAGTGGTCAGGACAGGGGAAGGAAGATGTGCTTTTTAAAAGACGTTCTTCTTCCTCAAAGGAAAACAGTCTAGTTGCCTTTTGAAAAAACATCTTTGAGGCAACTACGTCCTGGATGACTGAGAATCTCCACTGATATATAGAATAATAGGGTTGGAAAGGACCTTGCAGGCCTTCTATCCAACCCCCTGCTCAAAGAGGTGATTCTAGAGAAATGACTGTCCAATGTCTTCTGGAAAACCTCCAGTTATTGAATATCCACAACTTCAGAGGTAAGTCCTTCCACTGATTAATTGTTCTCATTATCAGGAAATTGTTCTCACTGTTAGATAAGAGAGCGCCTGCATCTTCATAAGCTGCATAAGAAAGAGAAGAGAGTCTTTCTAGCTTCTTAGACTGCAAAAGAGACAGCAAGATTTAGATATTCAGACTTGCAAAATTCTGTTCATGTAGCCTGTCAGGCCCCAAAACAAAAAATGACATGTGATGATTCCTCCAAGCTGAGTTCTTTATTATTTCCACACCGACAGACAGAATCTTGCCAGATTAAACACTCTGCTATCTGCATCTTAACATATACTCTGTGAACTATTTAGGGAAGGACTGTCTTCACCCTCTTTGTCTCACACAAAATATCTGGGCTAGGTTGTCTCTTATTCCTCTGAATTGCATCCTCCCCTTTCTGGGAATCCACCTCCTCACTACAATCCATCACAAAAATAGAAAGAGCTCATTCGATTGTGTTTCCTGTCTAGTTTACCTGGGAATGCTGACAGGATAATTGTAATTAATCATGGCTTCCATTTATTTTTGTATATCTGTGAATATAGAGCCTGGATGTTTTTGTTTAAGCCCATTTTAATAATTTTGAATAAAGCTAATAAAAATAAAAATTAAAAATTTCAAAAAAGCTAAGAGGATGGCTGCAATGAAATGGTCCATTTTTCACATATTGTATATGCTATTTTTGCACAGAATTAAAGTCCAAAATCTGGATGAGTATTTAAATACAGAAGTAATAACACTATTTCTAACTAAAAATAAGATGATAAATGATGAGTATTTATTTTTTTAGCGTATAATGAGAACATGACAGAAAGGAAATAAACATATATATAATGCACATAATTATATACAAAACTTCTACAGGGGTATGGCAGTGACCTCATAACTGTATATTCAATTCAGCCATCCAGGCAATTGCCTTTGTGCAGATCTGATGATTGTGATGATGGTGGTGACGACGATGACGATGATGATGTGTGTGTGTGTGTGTGTACGAGAGAGAGAAAATAGATAAAATATTTGCAAAACTAAGCTTCCTGATGAAGGATTGATAGAAGATAGATAAAATATTTGATTGAAAAGCCACTGATTCTGTTTCAGTGTGTATTATCTATTTGTGATGATAGATGATAGATAGATAAATAACATGTTTGATTGAAAAATCATAAGGATCAGATGGCTGTCTATGTACATTAATAGCTAAAATGGTAAGATAAGGAAATTCATAATTTCTAAGATACTTGGTAACATTCTCCACCATATGGAATGTCAAATATGCCAGTTCCAACAATTGCAGCTTGCTATTTAATTGAGCTAAAAAAGGTAAGTATTTTGGTATAAACTTATATCTGGAACATAGTTTTCTTCTTTAACTGAAATCTGAACTTTTGCAAATTAAAACCAAGGTGGGAAATAATTTATTCTTCCAGTGTGTTAAAATTCCTGAAAATGAGATAGAATATCTTCATATCTTCATATCAAATGATATAGAACAATATTACATAGCAGTGGTTCTCACCCTTGGCCACTTGAAGATGTATGGACTTCAACTCCCAGAATTCCTCAGCCAGCAAGCTGAGTTGAAGTCCACACATCTTCATGTGGCCAAGTTTGAGAAACACTGACATAAGGTATAAACTACAGGTGGTTGTCAACTTACAATCATTGATTTGGTGACTGTTTGAAGATCCAACCATTGCAGCATCTTCACGGTTCCGTGATCGAAGTTAGGGTGCTTCACAATTGGCATGTATTTACAACAATTGTAATGTCCTAGAATCATGTGATTGCATTTGCAACCTTCCCAGCCAGATTTCAACAAGCAAAATCAATGGGTAAGTTGGATTTGTTTAACAACTGCATGATTCACTTAGTAACAGCAGTAAGTTGCTTAATATCCATGGAAAAAAACTCAGAATTGAGTGTGATTCTTAAAAACCACCTTGTTTAGCAATAGCGATTCTAGTATCAGTTATAATCATGTCAAAGACTGCTTATACTTTTGGTAAATTTATTAATTTTATCTCAAATATCGAATAGACCTGAGTGTTGAGTCCTTGGTTAATGGCAATGACTTCATGAAGCATTCTGTAGTTTCAGGAACTCTTTATTAGTCTTCAGTAGCCCCCGTTACAACACTGAGGAGTACAAACCTCTCAGCCTCTCTTAAAGACAATCCCCGGGCCAAAAGGCAACATTTAGGTGCACTGCGCGCCTCACGCATGTGTGTGAACACCGGCGCCAGCCAGTCTGGTCCCGGGCAGCTTGCAATTGCCCGAGATCATTGAAACGTCCCGAGCCTGCCTTTGCAGGCTCAGGACACAACACCCCTTCCCCCCCCCGGCTAAGACTACATGAATAATTACATGCGACCTCAACACAAGCGTAGTGTGTCAGCCCCTGCTCAAATGGTGCCATGCTATAATTCTGGGGATTAATTCCCCAGTGTCCCTCTTTCCAGCTTCCACAGAAACACCCTCTTACTGTTTCTGCTTTGCCAGCAGAGTTATAAAATCTTCAAGATATTTGGGAGATCTCTTAGCTCTCTGTGATCTTCATAGACCCTGATAATTCCCAGGTACACCTTGTCCAGAGAAGGCTATAGGTTCACCCCCTTTCTCAAATCTTGTGGTCCCCATGGACCGGGCCCTGTTGCCTGGCCTGCTTGCTTGCCCACCGGACTCGTCAGACAGGACTTTGTTCTCTCCATAACCTGGTTGACCTGCCTAGTTGCAGGCTTTCTGGCCCCTCTAGAAGGCTGCCACTGTTGGGCAACTCTGAAGAGCCTCTCAGGCCCATACTGGACCTATCATGAGGCTGCCTTCTTCCACTCCCCAGTTCCATAGTAGGACTGCCTGTGATTTCAGTACTGTCCCAAGACTCAGTTGCCCCCTCCATTGAACCAGAGGTTTCAGAATTTGGATTTGGCCCTCCTATCACTTCCCTGTGTGAGTGTCCTTTTCTGAGGACAGTGGCAATGTTAGGCCAATTGGGTTGATTGTATGCCAGCTCTCTTGCAATGTTTGAGTTATTAGGATGCTCCCGGTTATTCTCCCTGACTGGAGTGCTGAAAGGTGTGAGTGGGTAATGATTATGCCCCCGGGGTGACTCCCTGGCTGGAGTAGGCACTGTAGCTTGTGTGCTAGCTGATTCCCCTAAATTCCTGTTCGGAACACTCGCGGAATCTTGTGACTGGCCGTCAGTGGCCTCTCTATCGGTGCCTGGCTGCTGCCAACACCCTTCCCTTTGCCCGTATAGGTCCCCCTCCCCCCCCCTGGAAAAGACCCAGGAGTCTCAGGAAGTGAGTCCAGTCTTGTACGCAGCTGGTCGATATGCCATCGCAGGATATGACCGTCGTCCAAGGAGACCTCGTATGACAAGGGACCTGTAACCTTACATACTACAGCAGGAACCCAAAGTGACCAGGCCCATAGTTACGAGTCCAAAGTGGGACGCCCACTAGTAATTGCCTCGGTGCCCTGGGCTGTGAAAACTGAGAAGGCAGTCTGTCCGGATGCAACCGGTCAAGTTTAGTAGTCAGTTTGTGCCCCCAGCGAAGTTCAGCTGGGCTTCTCCCCGTAGAAGTGGAAGGTGTGGTGCGGTAAGCAAGGAGAAAATCAGCCAACCTGTGATGCCAGTCCCCATAGATCAGTTTCTTTAAAGCATCCTTGGTGATGCGGACCATCCGTTCAGCCATCCCGTTGGTGGAAGGGTGGAAGGGCGCAGAGGTGGCATGACGAATCATGTTGGCCTGTAAGAAAGCTTGGAATTTGGAAGAAGTGAATTGAGGGCCATTTTCAGACACCAAAACATCCGGAAGCCCATGTGCAGCAAAAATCCCCCTCAGTACTTGGATAGTCTTTGCAGTGGTGGTGGAAGAGATAGGTACAACCTCAAGCCATTTTGAATAGCTATCAACCAGGACCAAGAAGAATTGACCTTGAAAGGGCCCAGCGTAATCGATGTGCACCCTAGACCATGGAGACTGTGTTTCTTCCCATCTATGCACAGGAGCCTGAGCCATTTCTGGGCATGAGCACTGACAAAGGTGGCAAGTGTGCACCTTAGCCTCAATTTCCTTGTCTAACCCAGGCCACCACAAATGGCTGCGCGCAAGCGCCTTCATTCGTACAATGCCAGGATGACCCTCGTGAAGGGAACCTAAGACCCTAGACCTCATTGAGGTAGGAATGACAACTCTGCTGCCCCACAGCAGACAACCCTGGAAAGTGGATAATTCGTTCCTTTTCAGCCAGAAACTCTGAAACTCAGTGCCTGGACAACTCTCTGGCCATCCAGACAAAACCCAGGATAAGACATGATAGAGTGTGAGATCTGTGGCTGATTCAGCAGCCACATCCCTGGCATTTAGAGGTGACTCAGGCAGCACCTGAATGGAAAGGATGTTGATGGCAGGGGCAGGATCAGCCTCCACTACTTGTAAGGGTAATCTACTGAGGCCATCAGCATGGCCCATTTCTTTGCCAGGTTTGTGAATTAAAGAAAAATCATAGGCTGACAGGAAGATTGACCATCTGAGCATCCTGGGGGAGATGATGTGGGGAGTCTGTTTGTTAGTTGTAAACAACCCCAACAAAGGCTTATGGTCAGT
Organism: Crotalus tigris; assembly: GCF_016545835.1. NCBI lineage: Eukaryota > Metazoa > Chordata > Lepidosauria > Squamata > Viperidae > Crotalus > Crotalus tigris. Next base: position 1,191,803 of record NW_024096859.1, on the reverse strand, counting down.
GTAGACCGTGAAATGTCTGCCATATAAAAAATCATGGAATTTTTTAATTCCAGCAACAACAGCTAAGGCCTCCCTACCTATCTGGGCATAGTTCCTTTCAGCAGGTTCTGGAGTAATATGAAACAGGAACTTGAGTTCCATCCGGTCTGAGGTGGCTGAGTACCGCTCCTACTCCATAAGGAGAAGCATCACAACTGATGCACACAGGAAGAGTTTCATTAAAATGTGCAAGTACATTGTTAGATGTTAGCAAAGCCTTAACCTCATTGAAGCTTGCTTCATATGCTTGTGACCACTGCCACACTGCCTGTTTGTCCAGAAGCCTATGAAGCGGTTCAGCTACATTAGCCTTGTTAGGAATGAATGAATTATAGAAATTCAAGAGGCCCAGGAAAGCTTGTAGTTCAGCCTTAGACTTAGGCCTAGGAGCTTGCATGATAGCTTCTAACTTGGACTCAGCAGGATGAATCCCACTGGCATCAATTTTGAATCCCAGAAAATCTGTAGAAAGCACCCCAATTTTGCATTTGTCCCTTTTAAGCTTGAGTCCTGTTTTCCGGAATCGCGGCAAGACAGCCCTCAATCTCTCAGCTAAGTTTTGAGTGGAGTCTCCAGCAATTAAGACATCATCTAAATAAGGGCAAACCCCTGGTATACCCCTCAAGGAATTTTCCATTACACTTTGGAAAATTCCAGGAGCCACATTTACTCCAAATTGTAGCCTTTTGACTTTGAATGCCCCCCCTGTGAGTTACAATGGTTTGTGCTACAGCAGCAGCTTCATCAACTGTTGATAAGCCTGTACTAAGTCAAGCTTTGCAAAAACACGTCCCCCCCCCTTGAGGGAAGCCAGAATATGGCTGACTACAGGTACAGGATAGGCATGTTGTTGCAATGCCTTATTTAGAGTGCATTTGTAGTCTGCACAGATGCGAATGTCCCCATTAGCCTTAAGCGGCGTGACTATGGGAGTTTCCCAAGGACTGGAGTCAACAGGTTCTAAGACTCCTTGCTGAATCAATTTGTCCAATTCAGCATGAATTTTCCCTTTTAAAGCAAAAGGTACCCTTCTTGCTTTTACTCTGATAGGAGTGACAGTGGGGTCCAATTTCAAAGAAACTGGGGGCCCTTTGTATGTGCCCAGCTGTGGGCTGAAAACATCTGTAAATTCTTTGCAGACTTCCTGTAGATCTACTGTTTGCAAGCTATTGAGCCCTGTAACTTGTATTCCCAAGGCCTCAAACCAATCGAGTCCTATGAGACTCGTGCACTCACCCCCACTATCAATATATCTAATGGACCTTCAAAATCCTTATACTGTACGTTAAGGATGGCCTCCCCCTTAACACACACTTTGGAGTTTTGAAAGTCTGTTAGCACTATATTAGAAGGCCTCAGCTTGGCCTGGAATCCACTACCAGAACAAATCTTTCTGAATGTGTGAATGGAAATGATTGAAAGTGCAGACCCGGTGTTAGTTCCATGACCAATGGAACTCCTTGCAACTTCACCTTAAGTGACAGTTTCTTTTTGAGTGGCTTGTGTGTGCCTGTCCTATAAATGCTTCTTCGTGAAGCACAGAAACCCACCCTGTTCTGCCTGGGGACCCTGGTACCTTTCAGGCGCAATTCTTCTCGGGGTTGTACCTTCTGACGGCTCAGACACACAGCTGCTATGTGGCCTTGCTTCCCACATGCTCTACAGATTGCAGAACGGAACTTGCAGTCGGTTCTCTTGTGGCGACCTCCACACCCGAAGCACTTGGGTACAGCTGAAGACTTTTCTTTGCCTTCCTTCTGCTTTCCTTCTTTGGTTGGGTAGAGATTTATTTATTTATTTATTTATTTATTTATTTATGAGACTTATATACCGCTTTAAGTGCAAGCACTCTCTAAGCGGTGTACACCAGAAAGCAATGTATATATATTTTACATTGCCCCCAACAATCTGGGTCCTCATTTTACCTACCTCGGAAGGATGGAAGGCTGAGTCAACCTTGAGCCGGTGAGATTTGAACCGCTGACCTGCTGAACACAGTCAGCTAAAGTGGCCTGCAGTACTGCACTCTAACTGCTGCGCCACCTCGGCTCTTAAGATGATCTACTTCTTCATCAGGTTCCTCTTCTGAGCTTCCTTGGACTCTCTCATGGTGCACAGAAACAGCTTCTGGAGTGCTTCTGATAGGCCTCATATTCTTGATTGCCCCACCTGCTTCCTCTTCTGCAGTAACCTCTCTCAAGGCATCTTGGAATGATATGTCCTCTTTAGCAAAAAGTCTTTGCTGCACATCTCTGTTCCTCAGCCCACAAAAAATCTGTCTCTCAGCCTTTCCTCTAAGTCTTTAAACTCGCAAGGCTTAGCTGCTCTTCTCAATGCAGCAATGTACTCTTTAGCTGATTCACCAGCCCGTTGAACCCTCTGTTCAAAAGTGTGTCTCCATGCAATAACAGACAACTTGGGCTGAAAATGTTCTTTTAGTAATTTCTTTAAATCTGTGTAGGTAACAGATTCAAGAGGTGCAGGGGCTACTAAATTTTCAGCAATTTCAAATGCATCTTGACCACAAACACACAGCAGGGTGGCAGCCTTTAAGCCATCTTCTCTCACTTGATTTACTCTGAAATAATTTTCTGCTCTGGCCACATAAGATTCCCATCTTTCTGGATGTGTAACATCAAACTCAGAAAGTTTCCCCATCTTTGCCATCTTCAGTAATGCAGGAAGGGTCTACCAGCCAGCTTACCTCCAATGAAGCTGTATTGGCAGGCAGTTGCTGAGTTTAACGCCGTTTCCTCGCTGTCTCAGGACTCCAGGATAAGCTTACAATTCTTTGTTTTAATTGTAAGACATCCCACCTTTGTCACCAGTGTCGAGTCCTCGGTTAATGGCAATGACTTCATGAAGCATTCTGTAGTTTCAGGAACTCTTTATTAGTCTTCAGTAGCCCCTGTTACAACACTGAGGAGTACAAACCTCTCAGCCTCTCTTAAAGACAATCCCCGGGCCAAAAGGCAACATTTAGGTGCGCTGCGCGCCTTGCGCATGTGTGCGAACGCTGGCGCCAGCCAGTCTGGTCCCGGGCAGCTTGCAACTGCCCGGGACCATTGCAATGTCCCGAGCCTGCCTTTGCAGGCTCAGGACACAACACTGAGGACTATCCAAATATTTTTTTTCTGACTCTAATAGCAGTAGATTTAAATAGATTTAATTCATTTATCTGCAGTCTTAGTCTAGATTTATTACGTCTGACCAAAGAAGATTCTGGTGGAAAACTCAGGTTCAGCAATTAATACTAATATATTGTCTGCAAATAAAACACTTTATACTCCTCATCTGCATTTATGAATTCATACTTTTCTCTGTGTTGCCCAGTCACAAATAATAAAAATGTTAAGAACAAATCAAATAATTAAAAAGAAATTGATCCACTGTACATGTCTTTTCAATTCTGTTAGGTAGCCTACATTTGTATTTTTGGAAAGGAATAAAGAATTACAATCCATTTTAAAAATGATTGAGGTAAGAAAAAGACTAGATATAGGTAGTCCTCAATTTGCAAGCATTTCTTTGACAACCATTTGAAGTTATAATGGCATTGGAAAAAATGATTTACAACTGGCACACTTAACAATCTTTGCAGCCATCCCCAGGGTCACATAATCAAAATTTGGGGCCTTGGCATCTGACAATTGCAGAGTCCCGGATTCATTTGATCACTTTTTGTGACCTTCAGGGGGGGGGGGGAGTCAAATTTGCTCAACAAACATGTTATTAACTTAACAATTGCAAGTGATTTGCTTAACAATCATGGCAAAAAGAGTTGTAAAACTGGGTGTGACTATTTAACAACTGCTTCACTTAACAACAGAAATTCTGGTCTCCATTGTGGTCAAAAGTCAAGGACTTCCTGCATATAATAATTATAACAGGATCCCTGATTTCTAAGGTACAACATTTACTAATAGTCTCAAATTGTATTCTTTCTGTCCACAGCAAATCAATCCTGCTTCATCGGGCTAATAGTAAGAATCCCAAACAACATTGTAAGATCTGTGTTTATTAAATAAACAGATCTACAGCCAGCATTTGCACGTGACCTTTATTGGTTTAAGAATTACGTTAATTTTATGTTGCTGAGGAGAAGCTGGTCAAATACCAGATTTTAAAAATCAGGCTTGAAAACATCTGTGCATACTGTACCTTTCAGAAAATGTCCTTTAAATACTATCAATAATATGCACAATTTCTTTCTCTCAAGCCTTTAATTGCACAGCAAGATCAAGGGGAGAAAATCCACATGGGATTTTTCTGCTAATTAGTTTTCATACCAAAAAATAAGCATTGGACTACAAAATATTGAAAACACAACTTTCATTTATTAGTAGGCTCTTTCAGGCAAGGGTCACTTAAAACCTTTTGAATCTTTTTTTTTTTTTTTTAATGTGGCAGGGCTGAATAGGAATCTATTAGATTCCCCCATCTGCTGCTTTTTGTGTTTGGAGACACAACATAACCTCTTTGGGCTCACTTGTTGATTATGCCAACAGTAACAGTTCAGCTCTCATTCATCTGCTATCACATTTAATAGTGCATTTGAGCCAACATTTTCATTTTCCTCCCTACATTTTTGAAATTTTCACATGTTATTCATGGCACTGACCCGGTTATTTTTCCTAAGGCATTAAAGACCTGACTGTTGGTCCGATCATTTGATTATACGAGCTCTGCTGGTAAATGTGGCTGTTATATTCTTTATGAATTGGACTGTGCTGTAGCTTTGGACTTTTGGATTCTGTTGAAATATCGTAATTTTAACTGGTGTCTTCTGCTCAGAGATAACATGATTAAAAATTGAGATGAGAATTGTTAGCATGCTCTTAACTTTATTCTTCTGACTAAATTTTTATAATAGGTCTTATTTGTATAACACTTTCCCCCTCACTGTTCCTTACGTGGATTCTCCTTAGAATGTGCATAAAGGGACTTGATTTTGTAGAACAGATGATCTGAGCCAAAACTTTATTTAAACAAACTTTTCAGCTCCAGAGAGACAATCAACCCTTTTTACTTCAGGTGGTCATCAAGTCTTCAGATATGAGCGTCACCTTATAATTAAAGGAGCAGGATTATCTGAAAACTAAGCCAATGTTATAAAGATGATTTATATAGGTAATAAAATATGAGCACACTTGCTGTAAAGTTGTACAGCATCCTTCTCTCCAGAGAACAGTAATAGTAAAGCTGAAAATCTGAAAGTATTCATGGTTATAAATGGATGGTGTGTATGAATAATTTTAGAAGCTACAAGTAAAACATTTGTTTGTATGGATGTTTATTGCCCATATATTTTACTTGTGGGGCATTAATTCTCTCCTTGCCTTTTTAAAATTAAAACTGATGCTCATTCATCTTTTATTAAAAATGTTTATACACAGTAATTTATGCAGCTGGCACCTTACTATTTACATAATAAAAATATGGTGTGTGATTAATCTTCCTATATTCTTCAGTTAAGCAATAGTTTAAGTCTGTGAACAATCTTTAGACTGGGCAATAAAATGCAAATTAATCATGGCTTGTACAAATGAATCCTGCCATTTGCTTTGACATGGGGATGGAGAACCAATGCTTAGCAACATGGGAATGATAAAAACTCAAATAATATTTTACAAGTAACATTTGCTTTCATGCTGAGGTTTTGTTAGATTATGTGATACATGTCAAAGTTTGGCTTAATTTGATAAGCATATGTGAGACAATAAGAATGGAATCCAATAGTTCTTTCCTCACGTGAAGTATTAATACCATTTTACAATGCCTTGGTAAGGCCACACTTGAAATACTGCATCCAGTTTTGGTCACTACGATGTAAAAAAGATGCTGAGACTCTAGAAAGAGTACAGAGAAGAGAAGAGCAACAAAGATGATTAGGGGACTGGAGGCTAAAACATATAAGGAATGGTTGCTGGAATTGGGTATGTCTAGTTTAACGAAGAGAAGGACGAGGGGGGACATGATAGCAGTGTTCCAATATCTCAGGGGCTGCCACAAAGAAAAGGGAGTCAAGCTATTCTCCAAGGTGCCTAAAGGCAGGACAAGAAGCAACAGATGGAAACTTGTCAAGGAGAGAAGCAACCTAGAACTAAGGATAAACTTCCTGACAGTTAGAACAATTAACCAATGGAACAATCTGCCTCCAGAAGCAGTGAATGCGCCAACGCTGGAAGTTTTTAAGAAGAGACTGGACAGCCATTTGTCTGAAATGGTGTAGGGTTCCTGCCTGAGCAGGAGGTTGGACTCGATGACCTCCAAGGTTCCTTCCAACTTTATTATTATTATTATTATTATTATTATTATTATTATTATTATTATTATTATTATTATTACATGAGGATCAGTATGTCAATCCATTGTTTTTGTTTCTCTAACAGAGTCATAAATGTCAACACAACTTTTAACATATAGATTTCCTTTAAATATAAGAAAAAACTTCCTCATGATAAGATGTATATAACCATGGATTCTCTCCTTGGAGGATGAATTGAAGAACTGAAAAAACCTCTTGGATGAAAAGTGAAAAGTTTTTAAAGGAAAAAAACAAGAAAGTCCAGTTGTCTTTTGGACAACCATGATCTGGATGATTGAGACTCTCTGTAGACATTCTCCTGGATGGTTGAATTGGTCTTCCTGCACAGAGAAGAGGGCTTGACTAGATCCATGTTTCTCAGCCTCAACAACATTAAGAGGTGTGCACTTCACCTCTCAGAATTCCCTTTCTGGGAGCTGAAATCCAAACCACTTGAAGTTCCTGGACGAGGAGAACTTTAACGTCCCTTCCAACTTCTCAGTTCTACAACTCTAAAGCTGACTTCCCATATTGGCCTTGAAGGCTGGAACTTCATCTTCAAAGATGAAGCCAATTTGTTCCCTCTTGTCTGCATTGCATGGAAGAACTCCTTTGACCCCTTGGAAGGACCCCTTTGATTCCAACTGTCCAAAATCAGTATCATAGTTTCCTACCATTTTTAGATAAGAAATATAAGTTTGTGTGGATTTTAAATAGGCTTAAACATAAGGGCACAGACCCCCATTTCTTCTTGCCCCCAACATAAGGAAAAGGCAGCAAATCCTGGGTTCATCCACATAGTTTATAGAATTTTGCCCATTTTTACTTTCCCTTGCCTTCCTCCCCAAATGTTGAGTCTGGTCTTCAAAGCTGTACCATTATGGAAGAAATTAACTATGTCAAGGCTCTCATGAGTAAATGATTGAAAAACAGGACCACAAAAATATCTTTAAATACTTTTCTCATGGGATGTTACATTTTGAGTAGATAATCTGAAATGGTAATTAATCATATGGCTCATTTGTTATCAACAATGGGACAAGTGGCCTTCTCATTCTCTTTCATTTCCCTATTAATTCTGTAAGATTCTCTGCATGAAGTAATACCAGGATGTCCATAAATCACAACAGCAAGCAATCGATGAACTTCTAAATCCAAGTGAAATGAGATGTCCCCAGCTCTTTAATTATGCTGAAATCTCTTTGTGCTCTTGAAAACTAAATTTCAGTGGTGTTGGACTTCAAGAATGCAGCATTTTTTGTTTTCTGATAAACAACCATTTACTTTTTGAATGGAAACTTTTGGGCATACAGATAGTTCTCGATTTGCAACTATTTGTTTAGTGACTGTTGTAAGTTACAACAGTACTGAAAAAGTGACTTATGACTGTTTTTCACATTTACAACTGTTGTGGCATCCCAATGGTCACATGATCAAAAATTGGATGCTCGGCAACTGGAATGTATTTATGACAGTTGCAGCAACCCAAGGTCATGTGATCATCATTTATAACCTTTGCAACTGGGTTCTGACAAGCAAAATCAATGGGCAGAGTCAGATTCATTTAATGACCAAAGATTCACTTAACAGACACAGTAAGCAGCTGTGGTAAGGAAGGTCATAAAATGGGACAAAACTCACTTAAGAACCATCTTGCTTAGCAACAGAAATCTTTGATTCAGTTGTGGTCTTAGGTTGATGACTACTTGTATAGTATCTTACGTACCTCACAGGTTATGAAGTGTGTAGAATGCAAAGGTCAAAACACCAAAGCTGGATTAAGAAGTGCTATTGGATGTCAGGGATGCTGCCTAAGAAACAGCTAAGAGAAGACTTAGCTCATAGTTGGTCAAAGAAAGAAAATCAGGGGCTTCCGGTGGTTCCAGCGACGACGATGGCGGCATTTTACAAAGCCGCCTGTTCCTGGTCCGTGTAAAAGCCGCGGGACTTTGACAATCAGCTGTCCCGCGGCTTGAATCTCCTCCCTGGGAAAAAGGGAGGAGGAGAGCCCTCAGGTAGAGGTAAGAGCTCCCCTGGATCCCTGTTATTTTGGGGATCGGAGGGTAGAGCTCCCTCGGAACCTGAGCAATCTCAGCGTTCCAGGGAGCCTTCATCCTGAAGCTTTGGGATGAAGCAAGCTGCCGCTTCCACATCTGCTTTCTTTCAGCTGCTTGTGAGTATTTGAAAGCAGACAGAGCAGACCAGGAGAGACTGCGCTTAAGTTTGATGGTGCCTTTAACTTCAGCAAGCTTCCTCTTCTTCTTTTGTTCACTTTCCCTTTAGAAGAAAGGGAAAGTGAAAAGTAAAATGGCGATCGTCTTTCTTGCCTGATTTGTATTACAAAGTAAAACCCGGATACAGACTAACTCTTTAAATACAGAAGTAAGAATTTGGCTTTTATTCTTTCTTCTTTTTTTCCTTTTGTTTTTTTTTAAAATATTAAAAGAACTGTGATTTTTTTTCTTTTTCTTTTTTTTTCTTTTTTTTCCAATAAAAATCTTTCTTCTTGGAACTTAAGAAAATGGCTTCAAAACGTCTGCCTCCTGCCCCTAAAGTTCCTATTTCTTCTCCAATGCTTCAGCCTGCTTCTCAGAAACCAAAATCACCTCCACCTTCTCCTCCTCCTCCTGCAATTTCTCTTAATGATTTACAAGAAGCTTTAAAACAGCATGTCCTGGATATTAAGGAGGAAGTAAAAGATCTTATAATTGCAGAGAGGGCTAATACAGAGGAATTATTGGAGAAAAAGAACAGGCAAGTAAGGGACCATATACTTCTTGCCTTTCAGGGCTTAGCCGTGCATATAGAGAGGATTGATGATAAGATGGAAGAGATTACTGAAAATACAGCAAGAATGGAATTTAGGATGCAGGAGGTAGAGAACAAGATAGAAAATACACAGGATGAACAAATCATTTCACAATATAGAGAGATGGAATATGCATTGCGTATCAAAGGCCTGAGAGAGAACTCTCAGGAGGACTTAAAGATGCTTATTGTGAAAGATATTGCTTCTAATATTGGCTGGAGGCCTGAAATAATTGAGAATGAGATAGAAAAATTTTTTAGAGTTAACTCACGGGTTGCCAGACAGAGAAATCTACCAAGAGATGTGGTTATGTATTTTTCCAGAAGGTCTATTTGTAATGAAATTATACAGGCTTTTCACAAACAAAAGTTTCAAATTGCTGATCAAGATGTGATAATTTTAAAAGAAATACCTCCAAAAATTTTAAGAGCCAGAAAAGATTTTACTTTTTTGTCTGATGAGCTAAAACATCATCAAATTCAATTCAGATGGGAGATTCCAAGAGGAATAATAGTAAATTATGAGGGGATACGTCACAGATTAACTACTGTCTCTAAGGCAAGAGATTTTTATCAGTCTATTTTAAAAGCAAGATCGTTATCACCCCCACAAATAAGGATAACAGAAGAGTCTCTTATGGCAGGAGCTTCATCAATGATGGTTATGGAACAAGCTGCACAGAATTTTGACATAAAAGAGCAAAGGATGACACGAGCCACCCATAAACATAAAGAAAAAGAGCAGTTGCAGAAGAGTGGTGATAAAGTTGAAAGTATGGTTACTACAGAGCCTGTGGGAGGGGCAAGACCAAAAAGATCTTCGACAGCTGATCTGCAGGCCATGCTCCAGAGGCTCCAGGCCGGTGGAGATGGTCAGGTTCCTGACCTGGAATGTTAATGGCTTAAATGTGCCACAGAAACGAAGAAAGGTTTTTCATTACTTGAAACAACATAATAATGACTTGATATGTTTGCAAGAAATTCATATAACTTCAAAGGATTTTAAATTTTTGATGAATTCCCGTCTGGGCTCACATTTCATTGCTCCAGCTCCAGGGAAAAAAGGGGGAGTGGTAATTTATGTGAAGAAAACTTTCTCAGCTAAACTAATTGAGGCTGACTCTGAAGGAAGATATCTTTTTATGGAATTATTATTACAAGGCCGAAAAGTTCTTATTGTTGGACTATATGCTCCCAATCAACAACAGAAACAATTTTATAAGTTGCTGCATGGCAAGATATCTCAGTTGGATTATAAATCGATAATTTTGATGGGTGACTGGAATGGGGTGTTAGATTCAACTATAGACAAAAGGAGTTCTTCTAAAACTTTTATCCAAACCAAACTACCTACGACTTTTTTTGATTTGAAAGAAGAGTTGGAGCTTATTGATATCTGGCGAGAAAGAAATATAAGTGACAGAGACTTTACTTTTTATTCTGATAGACATCAGTCATTTTCAAGGATTGATTTTTTTTTGATTACTAGTGAATTCCTCTCTAGAGTGAGGAAGGTAAAAATTTTTCCTAGAACACTGTCAGATCATAGTCCTGTGTGGATGGAGTTACACTTGGAAGATGGGAATAGAAGATCCTGGAGACTGAATGAGAACTTGTTTAATCGGGAGGAGTTTGTACAAAAGTGTAAAGAGCATTTAAAGGATTTTTTTTGCTATAAACATGAACAAGGGGACATCGATGTCTATGGTCTGGGATGCCAGTAAGGCTTATATGAGGGGAATTTTGATTCAATTGAATAAAGTTTTTAGGGAAAAAGGGTCACAAAGACGTAGAGAAATAGAAGAAGAGATTAAACGAAAAGAACAAGAGTTGGTTCTTAATCCAACTGATAATAATTTAAAAGTATCCATAAAGATGCTTAAGGAACAATTTAATATGTTGATGGCAGATCAGATGGCTACCAATCTGTCCTATATGAGACATAATACTTTTTGTAATGCGAATAAGCCTGGGAGGTGGCTGGCTTATCAGTTACGAAAGAAACAGAAAGCTAGAATTATAGAGAAAGTAAAGTATAAAGGTACTGAGGTTTTTCAGCAAGATTTGATTAGAAAAAGCTTTTTGGATTTTTATACAAAATTATATTCAAGTGATAACATAAAGAGTTTTGACATAGATAAATATTTACAATCAGTACATTTTCCTAAACTCTCAGAGGAACAACAAAATGGGATGAATAGTTTAATTACTGTGAAGGAAATTGGTTTAGCTATTAAGCAGTTAAAGGTTGGAAAGTCTCCTGGAACAGATGGATTCACTTTGAGGTATTATAAGATTTTATCTGAAGAAATGATAGAGCCATTAAAGGAACTCTTTAACAGTATTTTGTTGGGTATGCAAATTCCTCCTTCTTGGAAAAGAGCTTTTATATCATTGATTCCGAAGGAAGATCAGGATCTTACAGAGCCTAAGAATTATAGGCCAATTTCATTATTAAATGTTGATTATAAGATTTTTACAAAAATTCTGGCAAACAGACTAATGCAGGTTATGAAAGATTTGATTCATAGTGATCAAGCAGGATTTATAACAGGGAGATATATGAAACATAATGTCAGACAAATTATCAATTTAATTGAGTATTTGGATAAGAATAACCAGATTCCTGTGGCTTTTATCCTTTTGGATGCTGAAAAAGCTTTTGATCAATTAGACTGGCAATTTTTATTCTTATTGGTAGAGAAAATGAATTTTGGGGATAATTTCTTACATGCACTTAAAGCTATATATCAGCAGCAATCAGCACAAATTATTGTAAATGGGGGACTGACTGATAACTTTAATATTCAAAAAGGGACAAGACAAGGATGTCCATTATCCCCACTGTTATTTGTTTTAACATTGGAAATTTTACTGATTCAGATTCGAGAATCAAAGTTAATCAAGGGTGTAAAGATAAGGAAGAATGAGTATAAATTGCGGGCATTAGCGGATGATTTGGTTTTAATTTTGGAACAACTGAATCAAGCGATTGATTGTTTAATAGAACTTATAACACAGTATGGGAATGTTTCTGGTTTTAAAGTTAATAATTATAAGACCAAGATATTATCCAAGAATATGGTAGTTAAGGACAGGGAAAATTTGATTAAAGCCACAGGTTTTCAGATGGTAAAAAAGGTTAAATATTTGAGAGTATATCTAACTGCTTCAAATGGAAAACTGTATAAGAACAATTATGAATCATTATGGGCAAAAGTTCAAAAGGACTTAAGAGACTGGAAAAAATTGCAATTGTCATTGTTGGGGAGAATTTCAGCTGTAAAAATGAATGTTCTACCAAAGTTTCTTTTCTTGTTTCAGATGATACCTATTCTTAAAAAAGAGGCAAATTTGGAGGAATGGCAAAAGGGTATCAATAATTTTATATGGGCCGGGAAGAAACCAAGGGTTAAATTTAAGATATTACAGGATGCTCGAGAAAGAGGGGGACTTAAGGCACCTAATTTGAAATTATATTATGATGCAGCCGCCTTAACTTGGTTAAGTGATTGGCTTAATTTAACAAATATGGATATTCTTTTTCTGGAAGGTTGGGATTTAATATATGGTTGGCATGCATATTTAATTTTTAATAAGAAAGTCGATCGGACTTTTAAATCACATATTTTGAGGAATGCCTTACTTTGTGTTTGGAAAAAGTATTATTATAGATTAAATTATAAAATACCTATCTGGGGGATTCCCAGACATGCAATTGAGGGAACTTCTAAGGGGATGAATTTTGATAAAATTTTGTATAAAGAATTGTTAATTTGCTCTGGTTCGAATTGGCATTTGAAATCCCTAGATGTATTAAGGCAGGAAAATATTCTACAGTCATAGTTTCAATATTTACAAATAGTGGACAGATGGACTGTAGATAAGAAAGAGGGAATAACATTAGAAGACAGACAATTGGTTATTCAGATTAAAAATCAAAGTCCGGCTCATATAAAAAGAATTTACAATGTGTTATTAGAGTTAGACTCGGAAACAGAATTGGTTAAAGACTGTATGATTAAATGGGCTCAGAATATACAGGAACCGATCTCATTGGATTTATGGGAGATAATTTGGACAAGAAATGTTAAATTTACACAAGCTCAAAATTTGAGAGAAAACTTTTATAAAATGTTTTATAGATGGCATTTAGATCCTAAAAAATTATCTTGTATGTACTCCAATATACAGCCCAAATGTTGGAGATGTGGTAATAATGATGCGACATACTTTCATATTTGGTGGAACTGCAAAAAAGTAAAGGCTTTCTGGATTATGATTTGGTGGAACATTCAAAAGGTTTTTAGAAGAAAGATAAAGTTTACTCCTCAACTATTTTTACTTGGTATTTTTGTTGACTTAAATGAGAAAGAAACTATTTTGATGTTGAATTTATTAACTGCAGCAAGGTTATTAATAGGTTTATATTGGAAGAAAGATTCCTTGCCTACTTTAGAAGAATGGATACTTAAAGTATCTAGTCTTGCAGAAATGGCAAAAATTTCTGCTTATTTAAAGGATCAAACACAAGAAAGATATATTATTGTATGGAGAAGATGGATAGATTATATTCAGGAAAAGTATGGAATTAAAAAGTTTCATTTATTTTATGAATGAATATTAAATATGATAGAGAATTGCTTTATAGGTTATGGAGTTAAAGGTTAATTATGATATTTTTCTTTTTTTTCTTTTTTCTTTTCTTTTTCTTTCCTTTTTATATTATTATAAATTTTGTTATTATTAACCCTGTATTCTGCTCTGGGAAGTGAGGGGAGGGGGGTTGGGGGTGGGAGGGAGGGCAAGGGAGGGTAAAGGTAGTATAGACAATGGTGGCTTATGAATTTATTATATTTTAAAATTTTATTGTATTTTTATAATATTTGTATGTTAAAAAATAAAAAATCTTCAATAAAAAAAGAAAGAAAATCAGAATAAACCTCCCTCATTTCTCAGCCTGTAAAAAAAGACAGCGGGAGGCTTATACTTTCAGACTTGCAATATTCTGTTAATGTAGCTTTACAATAAAATAGAATTAGCTCATCAGGTCATGATTTTTGGCTGATCTATTTGAGAGGGCTGATGGGTACCATCTTTGCAGAGGGGCCAAACAGGTAAATATGATAAAATCTGCTGAATGGCATCCAGGGGCCCTTTTTAAGGTGACACAAAGACTTGATTAGATACATCATTCTCATTCACAAAATTCTTTATTGGTGCAGAACAGAGGAGGGATCACCTACTGTCCTGCTTTCCCAATTTTTCCAGTTAACAGTCTTAATGTTTTCTGATATAAATCAATATTAAGCTATATATTTTTTTACTACCAGTAGTTGAACTAGGTAAAATGTGTGCTTTCTCTGATCTAACACTGATTAAAAGTAGGTTGGGTGAAAAACTACAAGCTCAATTCTTTTCCTTTCTTTTTATTATAATACTACAAATCTTGATATATTGTATTATTTCAATGCAGATTTCAGTACAATTACATTTTTGTAGTATGATTAAAATCATGAACATTCTATTAGTTTGGAACATTATAGTATTGCAGATAGAAAAAGAAAAGTAAACTTTCTAACAATTTTAATTGCAGTGTAGAATATTACAGAGTTAAGATAAGTTTACTTGATTTTTCATCCAAAAGGAAGCGTAACATGAAAAAAGAACACTGTAAGTCACATCAAAGTATTAAATATATAATAATAGTTTTGGTCTTGAATTTGTTGTTGTTGTTAATTGCGAAGTCGTGTCCGACCCATCGCGACCCCATGGACAACGTTCCTCCAGGTCTTCCTGTCCTCTACCATCTTCTGAAGTCCATTTAAGTTCACACCTACTGCTTCAGTGACTCCATCCAGCCATCTCATTCTCTGTCGTCCCCTTCTTCTATTGCCCTCAATCTTTCCCAGCATTAGGCACTTCTCCAGTGAGTCCTTCCTTCTCATTAGGTGGCCAAAGTATTTGAGTTTCAACTTCAGGATCTGGCCTTCTAAAGAGCAGTCGGGGTTGATCTCTTCTAGGACTGACCGGTTTGAACGCCTTGCAGTCCAAGGGACTCGCAGGAGTCTTCTCCAGCACCATAGTTCAAAGGCCTCAATTCTTTGGCGCTCAGCCTTTCTTATGGTCCAACTTTCACAGCCATACATTGCAACTGGGAAAACCATGGCCTGGACTATACGCACTTTTGTTGGCAGGGTGATGTCTCTGCTTTTTAGTATGCTGTCTAGATTTGCCATAGCTTTCCTCCCCAGGAGCAAGCTCTTTTAATTTCTTGGCTGCAGTCCCCATCTGAGGTGATCTTGGAGCCCAGAAAAATAAAATCTGTCACTACCTCCATTTCTTCCCATCTATTTGCCAGGAATTGAGAGGGCCGGATGCCATGATTTTGGTTTTCTTAATGTTGAGTTTCAAGCCAACTTTTGCACTCTCCTTCTTCACCCGCATCAAGAGGCTCTTTAGTTCCTCTTCACTTTCTGCCATTAGAGTGGTATCATCTGCATATCTTAGGTTGTTGATATTTCTCCCGGCAATCTTAATTCCAACTTTTGATTCATCTAGCCCTGCCTTTCTCATGATGTGCTCTGCATATAAGTTAAATAGGCAGGGCGACAGTATACAGCCTTGCCGGACTCCTTTTCCAATTTTGAACCAATCAGTGGTTCCATGTTCGGTTCTCACTGTTGCTTCTTGACCCGCATATAGGTTTCTCAAGAGACAAATGAGATGGTCTGGTACTCCCATCTCTTTAAGAACTTGCCACAATTTGTTGTGATCCACACAATCAAAGGCTTTTGCATAGTCAATGAAGCAGAAGTAGATGTTTTTCTGGAACTCCCTATCTTTCTCCATGATCCAGCGTATGTTGGCAATTTGATCTCTAGTTCCTCTGCCTCTTTGAAATCCTGCCTGTACTTCTGGAAGTTCTCGATCCACATACTGCTGGAGTCTAGCTTGTAGGATTTTAAGCATAACTTTACTTGTACGTGAAATGAGTGCGATAGTTTGAACATTCTTTGGCATTGCCTTTTTTTGGAATTGGACTGTAAACTGACCTTTTCCAATCCTGTGGCCACTGTTGAGTTTTCCAAGTTTGCTGGCAAATTGAGTGTAGCACTTTTACTGCATCGTCTTTTAAGATTTTGAATAGCTCAGCTGGAATACTGTCACCTCCACTAGCTTTGTTGTTGCTCATATTTTCTAAGGCCCATTTCACTTCACATTCTAGGATGTCTGGTTCGAGGTCAATGATCATCTCATTGTGGTTATCTGGGATGTTAAGCTCATTCTTGTATAGTTCTTCTGTGTAGTTTTGCCATCTCTTCTTAATCTCTTCTGCCTCTGTTAGGTCTCTGCCATTTTGGTCCTTTATCATGCCCATCTTTGCATGAAACATTCCCTTCATATCTCCAATTTTCTTGAAGAGATCTCTGGTCCTCCCTATTCTGTTGTTTTCTTCTATTTCTTTGCACTGTTCATTTAAGAAGGCATTCTTATCTCTTCTAGCTACTCTCTGGAATTCTGCATTCAATTGGGTGTATCTTTCTCTTTCTCCTTTGCCTTTCGCTTCCCTTCTTTCCTCAGCTATTTGCAAAGCTTCCTCAGACGGCCATTTTGCTTTCTTGCATTTCTTTTTCTTTGGGATGGTTTTAGTTGCTACCTCTTGTACAATGTTGCGAACTTCCATCCATAATTCTTCAGGCACTCTGTCTATCAGATCTAATTCCTTAAATCTATTTGTCACCTCTACTGTATATTCATCAGGAATATGATACTGGAGTGGTTTGCCATTTCCTTCTCCAGTGGATCACATTTTGTCAGAACTCTCTGCTATAACCTGTCCGTCTTGGGTGGCCCTGCATGGCATAGCTTATAGCTTCATTGAGTTATGCAAGCCCCTTCGCCACGACAAGGCAGTAATCCATAAAGGGGGGTCTTGAATTAAGTGTTTAATATTAAGTTCTCCATTGTATTACTATTATGTGTGTGTTTGTTTATATATTGATATTTCAAGTGCATTTCTAGATGGCCTCATGGATTAATCCAAATTATTTTCTTGGCAAAATACAGAAGTATTTTGCTTCTCTGTTTCCACGCTGCTTTTTTTTTTTTCCAATTTCCAATTCTACAGCCCTGAGATTTCCTACTGGTGCTTCATCCCTGTATTAACTAGGTGCAATGCTGCTTAGTTTTGAGCCTGGACAAGAAAAGACATTGCTGCTACCTGCTGAAATGTTAATAAACGGGGTAATTTTTTTCCCTAGTTTGATTGTATCACTATTTTGAGGAAATATAATTTTTCCACTCTACCTATACACAGCAGGCCAGAAAATCATGCATAATACCCATTCTATTTGCATTGCTTGGAAAGAAAAAACAATATATAAAAAAGAAGACCTTACTTGTACTAAAATGGAAACTGAGTTACTGCTACAATTTTCATCCTTAATCTGCTCAGGACAGGCTTCTTATCTTTCGTTTCTTATTTTAATGTGCTTTTAATTGCCTATTCAAATACACCTATAGCAATTAAGGAGAAAATATCTTCCCTTTTGAAAAATGTATGAGCTTTGCAATTAGAAGTAATTGTCCTTCTTAATTAAAAAGCACTCTTTGATTTTCTGTTGACTATATTTCCTCCACTCCCTCTGTATTAGTTGATGGTTTTGGAAATTTCATTACAGGCGAGCTTTGCCCTTCTTCTTCAGTGGGGTGAGATTGAATAAAAGTCTTCCATTCTAGATTGAAAATCCACCAGAGGATCGAAACAAATCAGCTCATTTGACAGCAATCAATCGACTACTCCTATAGTGTGTAAATACCATTTCATTATATACAATAATGGAATAGAATAATTGATCTGGAAAGGACCTTGAAGGTATTCTAGTCCAGCACCCTGCTTAAGCAAGAGACGCTATACCAGTGGTTCTCAACCTTTTTAATGCCGCGACCCCCAACTGGTCATAAGTCGAGGACTACTCAACCGGTCGTAAGTCAAGGACTACTCAACTGGTGCAGCACCGTTTGCAGAATGGGACTTTTGGCAGGCTCAGCAGGGCAGAGACAGCCTGGACAATTCCTATTGGCTTTTGAAAGCCAATAGAATTAGACTCTATTCAAGAGAGTCTATTCTATTGGCTTTCAAAAGCCAATAGAATAAAAGGGAGTAGCACAGCTAAGGAAAAGGGGAAAAAATTGGCGGACTGCGTTGTTTGGCGACCCCCGTGAAATGGTCGTTCGACCCCAAATGGGGTCCCGACCCACAGGTTGAGAACCACTGCTCTATACCATTTCAGACAAGAGGTTGTCCCATCTCTTTTTGAAAGCCTCTTGTGATGGAGAACCCACAATTACTGAAGGCAAGCTGTTCCGTTAGTTGATTGCTGTCCCTGTTAGGAAATTTCTCCTTAGTTCTAAACTGCTTCTCTCGTTGGTTAGTTTCCATCTGCTGCTGTTGCTGTTCACTCAGAGGTGTTAATTCAAAGGTAAGGAACCTCTTTAGCCTGAGAAGTCAGCAGGCATGGTTAAAAAAGTTAATACAGAAGCCACAATGGTGCGTCTAGAGCTCTTTTTCTTCTAAGTGCATTGCAGAATGGAGCTTCAAAGGTATCATTGTGGTTGCCAACTGTGTCTTTTTTAAAAATCACACTCTAGGACAGCCCCTGCCCCCTGGGGAAGGATGCTGGAGCAAAAGGTAGTGTGAAAGATTTGCCCTTCTGCATGAGCCAGATTGGATAATGGTAGCGGTTTCCAGGATAGAGTAGGAGTCATCAAAATTTCTCACCAAGGGTTTGAGAAAATAGAAGATTTGGATGGGAAAAGTCACTGGTGCCCCTAATTTAAATCTGTGGACAGAAGAGATTCCATGCACTGATGAAGAAGCTGGCAGATATGGAGAGGTGGAGGAGCAGTCATCAACCAAGGTGGAATGAATCCATCTCAGGACCAGACTAGTTTTTAGGTGCTACGGGTGGCATAAGACAGGAGAAAATTCACTGGAGTTTGTTTTTGGTTGAATAAAGTATCTGTCTTAAGTAATTCTTCTACTTAGCTAAGATGTGTGTGTGTGTGTGTGTGTGTGTGTGTGTGTGTGTGTGTGTGTTTAGAGAGAGAGAGATCCATCCCCACAGCAATAATGGGCAACCCTTGACATGCCCATCTTATATCTCTGTTCAGCAAGCTGCACTGGCCCAAGGTGGAATGGTTGGTTGCTACCTTTGAAGGCTCTCACCACATAGGGCTGGGTTATTTATGGGATGTCCCTTCTCTGAACTAAAGAACTGAAGAAGCATCCTGGATGACAAGTGAAGCACTTTTAAAGAAGAATCCTCAAGAAAGTCTAGTTGCACCTCAGGGACAATATTATTGATGGTTTTATAAATTGAGTTTTTATTTTATGATTGACATCCAAGTGTTGCAAGATAGGGGACTATATAAATGAACTGAAATGAATGCATAAATGAAGTGGAGTATGCATATGAACAGTGTTTGTGTGCTCATGTGTAGGAAGGATGATGAAGAAAAGAGAGAGAATAACACATTTGACAGACTCTAAAGTAGGCTGTTTTACTAGTCTAATCTAGTGAAGGGAAGGACTAGGGGAGACATGATAGCAATGTCCCAATATTTAAAGGGCTGTCACAAAGAGGAGGGGGTCAACTTATTTTCCAAAGCACCTGAAGGCCAGGCAAGAAATAATGGATAGAAACTAATCAAGGAGAGATTCAACCTAGAAATAAGGAGAAATTTTCTGATAGTGAGAACAATCAACCCATGAAACAGTTTGCCTTCAGATGTTGTGAGAGCTTCATCAATGGAAGCTTTCAAGAAGAGACTGGACTGCCATCTGTCAGAAATGGTGTAGGGTCTCCTGCTTGAGTGGTGGGAGAGGTGTTGGACTAGATGACCTGCAAAGTCCCTTCCAACTCTGTTATCCTAATTCTAATTCAACTACCATGGAGCAATCAAATCTGTCCCAGACATTTTGCACCCTTCTCCTGTGGCATTTGAAGGAACACAATATAAATTGTAACGGGAGTATCCTGTTTTGTTCTCTTTTCCCCTCACTTTCCAAAGATATTTCTCAACCTTGGCAACTTTTAAGATACGTGGACTTCAACTCCCAGAATTCACCAGCCAGTTGAAGTCTACACATTTTAAAATTGTCAAGATTGAGAAACCACAGGTAAAGGAGAGGATGCCATTCCCGTCTTTTAGGGCTCAGCAATAATTTCTTTTCAGCCTCCTTGTTAGGATTTCTCTGCCTTATAATTACAAATGAGAGCTTCTCAAACAACATGTCTTCCATTTAAGAAAGAAAGGACAGAATACAATGATACCTTATCAGATTGCTACCAGAACCTCACGAAAAAAATAGGGGCATGTCTAGATTTTGGTCAACAAGCAAAATCAATGGGGAAAGCCAGATTTGCCTACCATCTGTGTGATTCATTTAACAATTGCCTTTTTAATAATGGAAATTCTGATCCCAATTGTAAGTCGAGTATTTCCTATAATTTGTTTCCCTTCTCATGAATCCTTTCGGAGGGAAGCCCACACTTTGGGAGTTGACGAACACATTGAGAATTTTGATAGAACATTGTGTGCATTTCCATAAAATGGATGCTACAATAGGCATGGCTGAAACACTTAATTTCTAGAAGGAAGAGCTCTGTCTTCCACTGAATCTTCATAAAATAGTCCTCCCTCCCCCCCTCTCTCCTTCCTTCCTTCCTTCCTTCCTTCCTTCCTTCCTTCCTTCCTTCCTTCCTTCCTTCCTTCTTTCTTTCTTTCTTTCTTTCTTTCTTTCTTTCTTTCTTTCTTTCTTTCTTTCTTTCTTTCTTTTTTCCCTTCCTTCCTTCCTTCTTTCCTTCCTTCCATAAATACGGTGCCAGAACCTGATTTGAAAAACATCGTTGAATTTTTTTGAATGTCTGCTTTGAAAGTGAACAAAGATAAACAGTTAAAATCGGCAGTGAACTTTACACATAAATGTCTTCTTTTGTCATGAGAAAAGAATGTTAAATATTAATATTAAATTCTACAATTGACAGAAAAGTGAGTGGTAGATTTGTTGGAAAAATAAAATCATAAAAGCTTTGTAAACAGGGCTTAACTTAATCATATATTCATACAGAAGGACTTTAGGATAAAAGATAGACTGGATATTTCAGCACTGGTGACTTAATTTATCAGAAGTTTGTAAGAAACGTTTTAAGCATTATTTTAGTAAGCAGACTAGAACTATGCTGGTAGTGATGTGCCTTTTGGCAACTATTAAGGAAAGTTAAAGTTCAGTTTGGCTTCCCATAAACACAAGCAACTTACAACTTTTACAGCCCCAAAAGCTTAATTGATGTTAGGCATTCTGTTCTGTGTGGCTTCACCTCAAAGTTTCTACCGTAGCCACAAGGTGGCACATGAGATGCAAAGATAGCAGAGTATGCTACAGAAAAAAAGACCATTTATAATGCATAAATATTACAGAGATATTTTTCTACTGTACTCTTTCTAGGTCCCTAACTTGGAGAAATACACAAATGGGGAGACTCTTCTGGATGAATTTGAAATAGGAAAGTGATTTATATTACAGGGCAGGCAATCCAGTGAAATTGTGCAATTTCTTTACATTGATGTTTGCAAAGTTGCCTTTTTGAAAGGAAAAGTGGGAGAGGATTTTCTGCCAATCACAGGATAGAGTGGGATTGTCTCTTTCTGACTTCCTTCTTGATTGATCTAGAGCAGTTTTTCTCAACCTTAGCAACATTAAGAGAGATGGACTTCAACTCCCGGAATTCCGCAGCCAGCATGGAGAAAGTGGATCTACAGGGCCAGTCAGTTCATAGAATCAGGCTGCCTTTGGTGATTTTAGTGGTAATCAGCTCTTTGCATTTTTGAATCCATTACCTTGGAGATATCTTCTGATCTAGGAAGAATGCTGCCATTCAAGGGGAGGACTCCTTTAGGGTATAATGGAACCAGTGACAATCCAGATCTTAGTTGTGGGCTAGAGTTGCTTATGAAGGTTGTTGAACATTTTCATGCTTAAAAAGAGTCAAGAGACTTTCAGTTTTTCAAAACCAGAACCCATAATTGCTTCCAAAAAGCATTTCAGGATGACCTGCTAATAAAGTGACCAAATTTTTACAATGAGAAGGGGAGCACCAATAAATTGAAGAAAAAAAAGTGAGTCTAATGTGTGCGTGTGTGCCGTGCCGTGTTTCCGTAAGAAGTAAACAAAGCCACTTGCGCGTGGCGCACTCTCTCAAAACAATTCTCCTGTGCGGAGCGCACGCGTCTTATAATCGCATCTCGCCGCACTGTACCGAGCCTTGACGAATCGTCATGTCAAATACAAATACGTCACATCACACTCAATGGCTTGGTATCGATCGAATACGGAGAGTTACAGATTAGTCTTCAAATATCAAAAAGGAGGACATGTAGGAGGACACTTTTCGAGAGAGGACAGAACTTACAAAAGGAGGACTGTCCTCCCTAAAGGAGGACGGTTGGTCACCTTACTGCTAATCTTGTCCAGTACTATATATTTCCTTGATGTTAATGCAACTCACTTTAAACTGTATTGTGACCCATTTGTTGAAAAACAGTGGTAAATCATGTACAGACAGCTTCACAGGACCCATAATTGGGGGCACCTTTTCCAGGGACTTCTTAAACATTGAAATTTTCTGTAAGGAAAACTGGTTCAGTCCTATCATTATCCTTTTCTTGACAGGCAAAAGCATTGTTATAAAACTGGTTCAGTCCTACCATTATCCTTCTCTTGACAGGCAAAAACAGTGATGGTGAACCTTTTAGAGACCGAGTGCCCAAAAACTGGCCCTGCCCCCACTCCACCCCCTGCTCCACCCCTACTCCGCCCCCATCCGTCTCCCACCCCACCTGTCTGCAGGGCCACTCACTGCTTCCAAGGCCTGCCGCAGATCACCCAGGCAGCCCAGCAGCACCATGGCGGACACACTGCAGCATCAACTGTGTGTGATGGGGCATGAGGGCAGAGTCTTGTCTATGCTGCCTGGCTGCCATATCCTTGACTGCATTGCTCCGTGTGGGCCACACTCAGGGGCAACTCTCCTCTGGGGGGCTGCTGGTGAGGAGAGGGCCATGGGGGGAGGCGAGGCTGGGGCAACGGCACGTGTGCCCAAAGAGAGGGCTCCGAGTGCCGCTTCTGGCAATCACAATGGAGACTAGACCTTCCCTCTCTAAGCATTACAGTCACTAAGTGAGTTGTGCCTAATTTAACAAACATTTTTGTCGCAGTTGTTATAAACTTTTTTGGGCATAGCTTTAAGCATCATGTTCATGAAGCGAATCACCAGGTCATTAAGCTGATCCAGCTTCCCTCGTTGGTTTTGCTTGTCGGAAACTCTATTGACTTAGCTTATTGGAAGACCTGGGAAGATGGCAAGTGGTGATCACATGACCCGGAGAGGCTACAACTGTCATAAATACCTGCCGGAAGCCAAATGCTTAAATTTTGATCATATGATTGTGCACATGCTGCAAAAATCGCGAATGCAAGGATTTATCACAAGTCACTTTTTTCCCCAGTGTTGTAACTTTGAATGGCCATTTTGTAAGTCAACTATATTCATTCAGTGTTTGGCAATTTTTTTTGACAATAGTTATGTGGCTATTTATTTATTGTTTTTACAAATAAAACAAGGCAATTTTATGTAACGTACCTTCTTCCTCCTATTCTCCCTACAACACCGGTGTCAAACTCAATTGTGTCATGTGACATATTGTGATGTATCATGGTGTTTTTTGCCTTTGCGGAGCCGGGGTGGGTGTGGCCTGTGTGTGACACATCCGGCCCACAGGCTGCCAGTTTGGCACCCCTGCCCTACAACAATAAGCCTGTGAGGTAGGTTGGGCAGAGAGAAACAGGGATTGACCCAAAGCCCCCCAGGTGATTTTCATGGCTAAGACAGGATTAAAACTCAGGGTCTTCTGGTTTCTAGCCTAAGTTTCTCTTTTCCAGGACGGTCCTTCCTTGAAATCTCCTCATGAGGTCAGCTAGTGGGAAGATTTGGGCCATTCCATAGCATTCAGCTTCTTCTTGTTTTGTTACACAATCCTTTCAAATAAAGGATGTTAGAGATTACATGGCATGCTGGGCAGGAATTCCAACACCCCATACGAAAATTTAAGATTGACCCCCAGATTGAACTATTAGCCTAGCTTGATAGCTCTTCTAGCAAAAAAGTAGGTCTGCAATACTTCAAAGATTGGAAATTGTCCAGAGAGCTTATTTCAGGGATGTCTGCGTAAACAAGTTGGCTGATGGTTCTTGCTTCCAGGGGCAAAAGGTGAATATTGCAATTACTGTGAAGAAATGAAGAGGTATTTCTATGAAACATTGCTAGGCACGGCAGTATTTCTCTCTTCCTTGTATCCCACAAGGGTGGGGTGTCTATAATTCAGGAGAATTATTTTTTCTTGTATCTATTTACGGAATTGTATTTGAGTTCTCTTACATGATTTAACAGCCTTAGCCTTCTCTGTTCTTCTATGTCAATGACCTTAAACTTCAAAGAAATCCTTATCAACAGAGTTCTTTTTTGAGTTTGGGAAATAATTTATGCAGCATTGCGAATCATTATCTTACTAGCTATTGTCAGCCACCCAAGAGCTGTTAAGAATAGGTGACCATACAAATCTTTTAAATACCGTATGTAAAATAAATTAAAAAATATATTTTTCATTATTTTCCCCTGAGTGTTGGTAATGTTATTAGACTCAGTGAGAATGTTCGAGTTGATTTTTGTCTTTTTGCAGTTTTTGACTTGAAATATAAATCAGTGTTTCTCAATCTCCGCAACTCTAAAATGTATGGATTTTAACTCCCAGAATTCCCAGGCCAGCTTGGGAATTGTGGGGTTTGAATTCCACACATCTTCAAGTTACTGAGCTTGAGAAACATTGTTATAGGTGAGATCTTGTACTAAGCCCATGGAATAGTGTTCTTGCCTAATAATTAAGCAATACAAATTAAGAATTGTTTATTAAAGTTAATAACAGCAGCATGGCTCATATTTCTTTTAGGTAGCTAATTATATAATAATTTATTTTCTTATAACACTAAAACCTCTATTATCTCTCTCCATTTTGGCATTATGGTTTGATTGTAGGATTTTCTTATTCATTCTTTCTGTTTCAGAAGAAAAGGTTGTATTTAGAATTTTTTTTCAAAGCAGATTAAAAGCTAGATTTGCCTCTGCCTTTGAGTAATTAAATATGGAGTGTACTGTCTCTGGAGAAATATTTGATGTTTTCCCCTTTCTAGTATCTATGAAGCTCCTAAAACGCTTTTTAAATAGCATTTGATCCTTATAATTCTAAAAGAGAAGCAGGATGACCATCTCATAGTATTACGTTTTCCTTACTACAGTATGTCATTGTTCAGACTTAAGCCTGCCCATTATGGTCCTATATTTGTAATGGTCATAAAACAGGTCAGTCGTGTGTCCAACCTGATATTTAATGACCTTTTTGTGACCTTTTTGTGATGTCTTTAAGCAAACAACACGATTATTAAGCAAACCAAGGGCATGGATTCACCAAAAATCAGAAGTAAGTGCCACTTTTTAGTCAAACTGTTGTAAAATGCAGTCACATGAGTGTGGGATACTGTAAATGGCTGTAAATGCAGCAATGTTGTCAAGCAACTAAAGTTCAGTCACATGACTTTGGAGAGAGCCTGACCATCAGAATTTTGAATCCAATTTCAGATCTCTGTCAGCTGCCACCTTATGTTTGCTTGTGCTTCATTGCGATGCAGTGGAAGACTGCCATGAACTGTGTGGAGGGGGAATGAAGAGGGGAAAGCTGGGGAAAACGAAAGTAGGTGCTGTACCTCCTTAAGATGATGCCCCAAGGTCACCCAGCTGGAAGAAGGAGGGAGCCACATACCAAATTGCACTTGGCCTAACCATTATGAAAACATCTTGTGTGATCTTGATTGGTTACACTGGGGTGGACAGTGAGAGACAGTTAAGGGGGTGGGAGTAGATCCTAGGGATTTGGCACATGATTCTTCAGTTCTGGCTGTGCAATAGTGCAGTGCACTTGATCTCTAATAAAATGATACCTTTCTCAACAAATGGAGCCAAGGATTATTTCTACTTAGAGCAGGGGTCTTCAGACTTGGCCCTTTTATGACTTGTGGACTTCAAATCCCAGAATTCCTCAGCCAGCGTGCCTAGCTGAGGAATTCTGGGAGTTGAAATCCACAAGTCATAAAAGGGCCAAGTTTGAAGACACCTGACTTAGAGGTTCAAGTAATGGCATGTCCAACAGTTTCCTTTTTTGGATAGCTGTAACTTCAAACAGTCACTAAGCAACCAGTCATAGGTCAAGGGCTTTGAAATATTGAGATGTGCAGGGCCCAGATTCATGAAACTTGATTATGTGCTCTCAAGTCATTTTTTATTTCTAGAAAACACATTCATTATACAGATTTTCTCCTTGACATCCGTCACTACTTGGTTTTCAGGTCCTCAGTGTAGCATCACTGAGTCTATTTATCTTGCTGCAAATTGTCCTCTTCTCTTTATTTTCTTTTTCTGGCATTACAACCTTCTTTAGAAAGTTAGGCCTTCACACAATGTGTCCAAAGTAGGATAATTTAATTTGTGCCTTGAATGAGAACTCTGTTCAGTGATCCATTGTTTTGGTTTTTTGGGCTGTCCATGGTATTTCCAGGAGTCTTCTCCTGAGATTGGGATGGTAAATAATATCATTTAATTGACCTCATCAAGCAAATATTTCTTGCCAGAGTCTTTACTGCTTCATTTCAGGCAGTGGTTGATGAAGATGTTTCTCATGAACAAGTGTAAACTGCAGAAAAGGTTTTGAACGCTGTTGATTGTTCTCCTTGATTTCATGGGCCTTTCTGTAAGGCAGCCAGAGATGTTCAGAATTAGCTGGCTTCTAAATGAAACATATTACATGAATAAATAAAACAGACACTTATAAGCAAAATTGGATTTCACATGCTAAGAATTTGTACATTGCTAATTATACCTTAAGGGGAAGGATGTTCCATAAAGAAGAAGCCATCACCCAAAAGGCCCTTTTTCATGGTCTCACCAGATGATGCTCTCTAATCCAGTGGTTCTCAACCTTTTTAATGCCGCGATCCCCAACCGGTCGTAAGTCGAGGACTACTCAATTGGTGTAGCACCGTTTGCAGAATGGGACTTTTGGTGGGCTCAGCAGGGCAGAGACAGCCTGGACAACTCCTATTGGCTTTCAAAAGCCAATAGAATAAAAGGGAGTAGCACAGCTAAGGAAAAGGCGGAAAAAATGGTGGACTGGGTTGTTTGGCAACCCCCATGAAATGGTCGTTCGACGCCAAATGGGGTCCCGACCCACAGGTTGAGAACCACTGCTCTAATCGATAGGACCCGTAACATACCCTGTTTTTCCTATCTTGAGGGGCTAGATGGATGTAGTATGAGAAAGGGAGTCCTTCCAAGAGACTGATTCCCAGCATGTAGGTTGGGCTCCTAAACTAGTTTCAAGAGAAGGAAAAAGATGAATTAGACTTCCTGGTCTTTGTTTCTGTGTGGTGCTTAGGGAATTCCATGTTTTTAGTAATAGTAATAGTAGTAAAGTTGGAAGGGACCTTGGAGGTCATCTAGTCCAACCCCCTGCTCAGGCAGGAAATCCTACACCATTTCGGACAAATGGCTGTCCAGTCTCTTCTTAAAAACTTCCAGTGTTGGAGCATTTACTGCTTCTGGAGGCAGGTTGCTCCACTGGTTAATTGTTCTCACTGTCAGGAAGTTTCTCCTTAGTTCTAGGTTGCTTCTCTCCTTGATTAGTTTCCACCCGTTGCTTCTTGTCCTGCCTTCAGGTGCTTTGGAGAATAGCTTGATTCCCTCTTCTTTATGGCAGCCCCTGAGATATTGGAAGACTGCTATCATGTCATCTCTAGTCCTTCTTTTCATTAAATTAGACATACCCAATTCTAGCAACCGTTCCTTACATGTTTTAGCCTCCAGTCCCCTAATCATCTTTGTTGCTCTTCTCTGTACTCTTTCTAGAGTCTCGATATCTTTTTTACATCGTGGTGACCGAAACTGGATGCAGTATTCCAAGTGTGGCCTTGCCAAGGCATTGAAGAGTGGTATTAATACTTCACGTGATCTTGATTCTATCCCTCTGTTAATGCATCCTCCTCAATAAGGCCTCTAATGCAGTTGTAGGCTGGTGCTTGCCCTTGCTCTCTTCAAGGTACTCACATCCTATGCCCCCCCTTTTTTTTTAAAAAAAAGAGGCAACCACAACCACAACCCACCTTTAGGTTTGGTCTCAGATCCTCTCCTTCTACGATTTCTCATTCCCAAACTGAGGCTTAATGAGCTGCTAAATCTTTTGATTTGGATGGGGTGGAGGTGGGGGTGGAGGGAGAAAATCTATTGTTCAGAAGGTGAGGTAACAGGGTGTAAAATAATAATGGGCTGCTACAGAAACAATATTAGGACTTGATGATTAGAGCACCCCAACCCTGGCTCTTAATGGGATCATTACAAATGAAACTCATGGACCATTAAAAGGACATCAAATATGGAAACCAGTATTATTACATAAGCTGTTTTTGGCAAGGACAAATGATTCATTAGGAACCTATGATGACTTTAAGTATCGGCCATTAAAACCAAATTTTACTCTAATGGGGATATTCTTCGGGGCACAATTAATTTGCCTTTTTGTCTTCTGGGTGGCTTTCAGGAGAATTATCTTTCAGTTTATCTATGTCAAACACCTCTTTGCTCTGATAGCTCCATAACAAAGGAGTATATCATTCTCCCTTCTTGAATACGCATGTAGGTTTTTTAAAAAAAGAAATTATAAATATGTGCAGTGACTTTTAGAGGAAAACATACAGATAGTTGACTTACAACCTTATTGGGTACCAGAATTTCCATTGTTAAACAAGGCAGCTGATAAATGAGTCATGCCCAATTTTACGACCTTCATGCCACAGTTGTTAAGTGAATCATTGCAGATGTTAAGAGAATCACGTAGTCATTAAGTGAATCCAGATTGCTTGACACTGGGAAGATCACAAATGGCCATCACGTGACCGTGGGAATGCTGCAACCATCACAAACACATGCCAATTGCCAAGCATCCAAATTCTGATGATGTCACCATAGGGATGCTACAACAGTTGTAAGTGCAAGGACTAGTTGTAAGCTACTTTTTTTAGTGCCGTTGCAACTTTAAACAGTTGCTAAGCAAATGTTTGTAAGTCAAGAGCTACCTGTAACTATTCTCCATTTTTCAATATGAGGGTTGAATTGTATTCTGCAAGGCCCGTGTGAACATTTCAACAGGCAGAGATCTTCTTAAGCCCCTTCTGGAAGGCCTCCATCTAAAATTGCATGAGTGCCACAGATCTTTTCATTTTCTCCTCCCCGTCCCTTTAGCTCTCCAGTAGCTCTTCTCTAGGTCCCAAGACTAGAAGATCAGCGTGGGAAGAATCCCATCCATCCCTGTGAGGTTTCGTAGCTCAGATCTGGTAGCATTACTGCCTTAGTATTGTCCTGCAGCAGCCAGAACCTACTGGCGCAAATGAGGCTCTTACCTGTTAACAATGACATGATTGATGTGCTGTGTCCTGTAAGCATCTTTTTATTGCACCAATATAAACACTAAATGACTGCATAAAACTACTAAATACACTACAAGCAGTGCTCAATTTATGACCATAATGGAGCCTGCCCATAACAATGGTAAGTCATAAGGATTGTAAATGTGACCGACCCAAATTTTATGGCTTTTGCAGTGTTATTAAGAAAATGGTGCAATTATAAAGCAAACCCATTTTTGTGGGACCTTGCAATGGTCATAAATGTGTGCTGACTGCTGAGCATCCGGGATGTGATCACATGGCTGCAGGGGAAATTCAACTGTCAGAACTTCTGAAATGGATCATAAGTACCTCTGGGGAGGTGTATTGTAATGTGACATTCACTAATTGACCAGTCATAAGTAGTGGAATATCTGTACAGAGTTCCCTCCTAGTGCTTCAGTTCTTCATGTACTTTCTATTTTTTCCTGAATTATTTGTTTTCCTGCCCATGCAAATGGTCTACTACGAGTAGTTTTCCACTGCTCTTACATTACATCTGCACTAGAGACACTTCCATGTCAAGGTGTCCACCGGGATAGGGCAACTGGTGTTGATAAGCAGAGAATAGCCCATGCATAATGATGGAAATAGTATGATGCACATGATTGGGCCAGATTTATTGGCAGTTCCCTCCCTCCCATCCAGGACATAGCACAGAAGCATTGCTTGAGCAGGGTCCACAAGATTGTCTGGTACATAACCCATCCTCTCCATGACCTGTTTTCCTTGTTACCTTCCGGGAGGAGGCTTCGTGGTATCTGAAGCAGGACATCCAGATTCAGCCATAGTTTCATTCCATACAGTATTAACATACTATTGTTAGAAGTAAAGTCTTCATCCTGGTTCATCCAAGCCGGGAATAAATAAACAAACATGGCGACTGCTTTGGGAAGAAGGTTACAGTTTATTGCAGAAAGATGGTTCTTCAGGAAAGCGCAGAGAAGAAAGAAGGAGCAGAGAGGGAGTGATCTTTAAACAGGGGTTTTTATACCCTTTTGTGGTTTCCAAACTTGTCATTTCTGATTGGTAACAAACTTACCATTTCTAATTGGTGAGTTAAAATTTGTCTTTCTTGATTTGCTGGTTTGTGACTATTGTTAGTTCGTTTTTCTTGCCTAAAAGGTGTTAATTACTTTTATTGTTGTGTATTAATCCTGATTGCTGCTAGCTGGTTCCTCATTGTGTGTGTCAAGTGTTTGCCATTTAGCCTCAGGCTGCTGTTGACCCAGTTTAGTTGGGGTTTTCCTAGGCTATTTCTTAGTTGGGCTGGGGAGGGGGTGTCCAACTCTCATCAATTCCCCCATTTTGGGCTATTACTGATGTATCAGTGATTAGCCCAACTGGTTCATATATACGGTAGTGGTGATCAATTTGGCACATCATGAGAGATGTTTTCTTGCTCTGTCCCTTGCTTCTGATGGGAGTTGTGCAGACCTTTAGGCATTTTAACCCTAAAGGAATTAATTGGCATAGGCAACAAAGGAGGGCCCCACCTATTATGACTACCAATAAGAATTTTCAACCAATGGAAGTCTGGTAACCATGAAAAGAGCCAGGAAAGGTTCCAGGATGACTGGTTGTGCCCAATGTTTTGTGCTAGTTCTCTTAAATGTTGGATGTCACCTTTAGCTTCCAGTCAGGTTTGCATACCCCCCCAAAATTCTTCACAGCCATGGTTCTCCTTAGTACATGACCACTGGCTGCCCAGTTTCAAGGGTTGTTTCCTGCCTTAGCTCTTAATTCAGTGCATCCAGGTTTGTAATGCCCAACTGCCAGGCTATTAAATTTTCTTTAAATTGCACATAATGAGTTCTAGGAATCCCAATCTGAGCTCAACAGTGCAAAATATTCAGGGCATAAGTTTGGGATTTTTCCTATTGCTTCCTTAGTCAGGGCATATGAATTGCAAATCACCTGAGGGGGCCTAGTTCCCTCCCCTTTGGAATCTGTTGGAAGTTGGTCCCACAAAGCTTTGGTGCAATAGAGCAAAAATCAGCCTGGGGAACTTTACTAAAGGTAGGTGGAGGGGATAGACTCTGAATGGTGTGAATGGTGTATGTGTGCATATGCAGCTATTTCTACAAAACAGGCAATACAAACATTCTGGAAAAGTTTTCCCTCCCACCAGATAGAAGTCCAAGGTGTTCAGTACTTGTTCTGCCACCTATTCCCAAATGCCATCTCTCCATTAATATATTCAACTGGCTTGTTACAATACAAATGGGGCAAGAAAGAAAAGTTTACAATGAGTTTCCACCCTCCCCCCACAGTCTAATTCTCTCTTCTGAGGCTTCACATGGCATCAGTGGCTCCAGGACTCCTTCCTTCTGCAGCTCTCACAGGCATCTGGGTAAATGGTAGGACTTGGGAAGATGTTCCATTTAGATTGCATGGTGGCTTTTTAGTGGATGGCTGGATTCAAAACTCAATTCCATGGCTCAAATGGATGGAGGCAGCATCTGGGTCTGTGTGTTCTGCTTCCAAAGGTTTGGGAGAGGATTGCAGGGCTGAAAGATACAAGAACAAGGTCTCCCCCGCCCTTTCTGGATGGACTCTCCCAGGAGAGGAAGACAAAAGGTATGGAGAACAAAGGACAGGAAAAGAATTGGAAGGGGGGTAGCTTGCAGGCAGTTTGAAAAGGGCATTAATACTGCAGTTATTAAACATAGACAAATGGGGAACAACAAAATGAAATGTTTCACCTTTGAACTTGACCATTTGCAACATATTATGGACAAGAACTTGCAACTTGAAAGGAAGAGGAGAAAAAAAATGCTAGGCAGCTTGAGAATGCTGAAAACTCCAAATAATTTTAAAAGCCTAATATTTTAATATGTGCACATTTATTCTAAAATAGACCACATCATTTTAGAGATTGAGAAATGCTTATGTTTCAGAAAGCTTCATAGTAGTTTCACCAGTAAGTGATAGGATAAGAAAAGTAACTTAAGAAAATTATTTCCCCACACAATCAGACTTGAACTTCAAAATGCTCTTGTAGATAGACACACATTTTTCAGGAAAAGGATAGATAAAACACATACAGTAAATGCAAGTGAAACTTTTCCAACAGATAAATTTAAAACAATCCCTCCTGGTAACTTAAGGCTATTCTTTAGCGTACACAGAGAGAAAGAGGAAAACAAACAAACAAACAAACAAACACATTTTTTTTCTTCACTCTGTTGGCCAGACAAACAGAGTGAGGTATTTCCTTTTTGTGGCTTATTTTTAAGCAGAATTTCTAGCAGACTTTAAAATTCTTTTTCCTTTGGATTTGAAACAGTTAACAGTCACATTTATCTCTCACGCACAGACTTTGACAAACATATATACACAAAGACAAGAGAACAGAAGTCTTAGTTTTACACATCCTAGTCATTCCCACCATAAATTTCAGATAACTCAAGTTAGGGAAGGCACATATTTTAAGCATACCACGTGGTTGCATAGAGAAGAGAGAGAGAGAGATAGAGAGCGAGAGAGAGAATCACTATTTCTTATTTTCCCTTTTAAGTACCTTTATTTAGCCAAATTGGTTTCCCAGCAAGGCCCTAAGCAAAGTCTATTTTTCTTTCATACGCTACACAGTCGAAGTCTCCTTGTGAGACTTCTTTCCTAACACAGTCGAAGTCTATTTTTCTTTTTTTTCATATAGTTTCTTTACCTACCTCTTTTCCATTCCGGCCTGGACAGGAAGCTGATTCCTGTCCCAGGCTACGAGCAAGCTTTCAACTGGGAAACCTACCTCAGCCCTTGAATTGGAATCTCCCATTCTTATATGACGAGATTTTCCCTTGACGCTAAAGGGCACTACACAGTCAAAGCCTCCTTTTGAGACTTCTTTCTTCCACCACGATTCTTTGTGAGTCCGGTAAAAATGGGACTCACGGAGCACTCTGGATCCCTCACAGAGTTCGTGGGACAGCTCCTCTGAGGGATCCTGCCACGTTTTCAGACCAAAAAGGGGTCTGCAGAGACACTTCTGGTTTCCTCGTTAGAAGGTACTGGCTACTCTTCGACCGGCCGGCTTCACACCACTGTTTATGGACGCCTCTAATGTCCGTGGGCACCTCCACTTGCTCTCGGAGGTAAGTGGCCGCTCCCTTCCTGAGGCTTAATTTCCTAACTTTGCTTTGCTTACAGGGCCTTACCAGCTAGTTGCCCAAATCCAATTCTTTCATTCACTCATTCCATTTCATTTTCACACAGCCTCTCCCTTTTCCCTAACAAAAGGTTCTGTGCTCTGGCCAACCCCCATGCTTTCCAGGTTCTGCCAATTAAACAGATCCTTTCTGCGGCTAGGAAAGACCAGAAGCAGCAAAATCCAACTGTGATTGGAAAAAAAAGTCTTCTCACTCACCCAAACAGAAATGCACACGTTTTCTTTGTTCCCCTGGACTTTAAACTTAAAAGTTAGAGGTACTCACCTTCATCTTCTTTCCAAAGCAGCCCTTGAGCTCAAACTCTCAAAACTCCCTTTACTACCCTAGCTCCACATGGGCAAGGCCTGGGAGACCCATCCACAGACACAAGGGGGGTCTGCTGCCGGCAAGATGGGGCTTACCAGTCTCAGTCCATTGGAGAGGTTAGCTTGGAGTCCCATCTCGGGGTGCCAAATTGTTAGAAGTAAAGTCTTCATCCTGGTTCATCCAAGCCGGGAATAAATAAACAAACATGGCGACTGCTTTGGGAAGAAGGTTACAGTTTATTGCAGAAAGATGGTTCTTCAGGAAAGCGCAGAGAAGAAAGAAGGAGCAGAGAGGGAGTGATCTTTAAACAGGGGTTTTTATACCCTTTTGTGGTTTCCAAACTTGTCATTTCTGATTGGTAACAAACTTACCATTTCTAGTTGGTGAGTTAAAATTTGTCTTTCTTGATTTGCTGGTTTGTGACTATTGTTAGTTCGTTTTTCTTGCCTAAAAGGTGTTAATTACTTTTATTGTTGTGTGTTAATCCTGATTGCTGCTAGCTGGTTCCTCATTGTGTGTGTCAAGTGTTTGCCATTTAGCCTCAGGCTGCTGTTGACCCAGTTTAGTTGGGGTTTTCCTAGGTTATTTCTTAGTTGGGCTGGGGAGGGGGTGTCCAACTCTCATCACTATCATCTATCTATCTATCTATCTATCTATCTATCTATCTATCTATCTATCTATCTATCTATCTCATGACAAAAGTACTAAATTACATTCTTGCTGCAATGATAAAATGACACTATGAATTCTAATTTTGACATCATTGCATCCGTGACATCATGGGTTATATGTAGCGTGGTCTTGCAAAAAGAGAGTAGGGGTCCTTGATGCTCTCTGAACTTGGTTGTTCTCTTGCAGATGTTTCACTATTCAAATTAGGTAATATCACCACTTAGCACTAATGTTACCACCTAGTCTGGGTAATGAAATGTCTACAAGAAAACAACTAAGCTCAGAGAGCAACAAAGTCACCCTGTTTCAATCCTGGCCAAAAATATTCTCCTTTATCAGAGAGAAGAATATTAGATGAGCCACTGGCTTATGTTTGGAAATACATGATACTTAGGATTAAAGGAGGATGCAGGCTTGTAAATTCTCACATGCAAGGTTTAAGGTGGCTCGTTGCTGGAATTGGGTATGTCGAGTTTAATGAAGAGAAGGATGAGGGGGGACATGATAGCAGTCTTCCAATATCTCAGAGGTTATCACAAAGAAGAGGGAGTCAAGCTATTCTCCAAAGCACCTGAAGGCAGGACAAGAAGCAACAGATGGAAACTAATCAAGGAGAGAAGCAACCTGGAACTAAGGAGAAACTTCCTGACTGTTAGAACAATTAATCAGTGGAACAACCTGCCTCCAGAAATGGTGAATGCTCCAACACTGGAAGTTTTTAAGAAGAGATTGGACAGCCATTTGTCTGAAATGGTATAGGGTTTCCTGCCTGAGCAGGGGTTGGACTAGATGACCTCCAAGGTC
Source organism: Crotalus tigris (assembly GCF_016545835.1). Classification (NCBI taxonomy): domain Eukaryota; kingdom Metazoa; phylum Chordata; class Lepidosauria; order Squamata; family Viperidae; genus Crotalus; species Crotalus tigris. The sequence continues at coordinate 1,156,030 of NW_024096859.1, read as the reverse complement.
CCTATCATCATCATCATCATCATCATCATCATTATTATATTAACCAGTTCAGTATTTTACTCAGTGTTAGTGCAACTGGCTATGATAGATTTACAGAGACTCACCTGGCAGCTCCTTCTTCTAACACTGAACCAAGCAGTGCTGTCAAGAAATGACCAAAGAACAAAGCTCTCTATTAGCTTTGCACTTTTGATGATTTGATAATCCCTCCTTTCTCTGCTTGAAATGAACCATCTCTGCTTTGTTTCTGGTTTGTAATCTAATCATGATCATGACTGCCAATTATCTCTCATGGTAGAGCATCCTAGTTCTGGATTCTTTGCTGGACTCCTTCCTGGCAGCTCATTAGCCAAGTCATAAGCAGCTAAAGGTCTTCTGTAAAAGGAAAGAACTATCAAAGTAGTTCCTTGGGTTATTGATGTGCTTTGGGCATGCAGTAGCTGAATTGCCTTTCCACTGATTGACTAATAGCTGTCTTGGAGGGCAGGTGATTGATCAGCAACTGCTGAGACTGGAAGGAGGGTGAGAGGCAGAGGGACTTTGCCAAGCCTGTTTTTTTGGAACCAAGAAAAAGCTGCAGCATCTTTTCTTTTTAAGTTTTTAGGGGGGGAGGGGTTGGTGAAAGTTTTAGTGTTAACTTAAACTTACTGTTAAACAGGAACTGTCATTGTTTCAGGAAGGAAGCATAGACAGAGGGGATGGAGGGAAGGAAGGAAGAAAGGAAGGAAAGAAGGAAAGAAGGAAAGAAAAAGAAAGAAAGAAAGAAGAAAAGGAAGGAAAGAAGAAGAAGAAAGGAAGGAAAAAAGGAAGGAAAGAAGGAAGATAGGAGAAGAGAGGGGAGGAGGTAAGAAGAAAAGAAAGGAGAAAATGAGGCAAAAAAGGAAAGAGGGAGTGAGGGAAGGAATAGATAGATAGATAGATACTTAGATAAGGATAGAGACAAAGATAGATGAGCAAATGTATATGTATTCTTGAAATTATCTACTATAAAATACAAATGAAAATGAAGATAATAGGGAAATGGGGAAGGGAAGAAGTGGGGGGGTAAAGGAAAAAGAGAGAAAAAAAGCATTAATTTCCAACTTTTTCAGCACAGTAGCATAAACATAATAAATTACAGCCTGAACTTTATATTTTTATATACTTAATATACACTAGCCATTTCTTTAACAAGCTTATCTAATTAGTAAATTCTACAATAAGAATTTAATTTTTTTTCTGCCTCAAGCACAATGCCTAGAAGCAGTTTCCAAGCTGAGACAAAACTAGATGTATTCTTTTCTTTGTTTAAAGCAGTTAAACCCGGCCCTGTCTGTTAACTCCATCAGGAATTTCCCCCCCATCCATTCTTCCCTTGTGGCGATTATAAGCAGTTACATGATTTCTGCCTGAAAGGAAGAAAGGATGGCAAATTTTGCTAAAGAGGAGCTGATTGGGTTTAGATGTTCCCACAATTCAAGTGGGTGGAATCAGTTTAACACGACAGGATCATTTTTTTTTCAATCTAATGTGATGTCTTGGGGGGTGTATCAGTTGGTTGAGTCAGTTGACTCTTTTTGGTGTTTTCATTATACAACAACCTCCTTATTTAATTATAGTTAATTACCATGTGGGAACAAGGGCACTGTTTTTCCCTGAAGGGCAATATTATTTATTTTTATGTTATTTTAACTCAAGGAGAGGCATGAGAGAGATTTTTCTGCCTTGGATGGATCAGAGCTATTTGACAATTGTTCCCCTGGAGCAGGGCTAGGCAACCTTGGCTCTTTTATGACTTGTGGACTTCAACTCCCAGAATTCCTGAACCAGCCATGCTGAGGAGAAAGGGAGAGTTTTCAAGATGAGCCATGCTGGCTCAGGAATTCTGGGAGTTGAAGTCCACAAGTCATAAAAGAGCCAAGGTTGCCTACCCCTGTCCTGGAGGGTTGTGGGATACAACATTTGCTGCTTCACTTCTGCCACATCTGCTCAGCTGGGCCATTAACTCCTTCTGGAAATGAATCAGCTACTCTCCTGTCTCCATGCGCTATTCACTGTTGGGAACTGAAATGTTGTGTCTTGTTGTGCAGAGTTGTGTGCATGAGGATTTCTGACAGCAGGAATCTGACCATGACAGAACAGGGAAAAGTGTTTATTACTATGACAGAAAGATTTATTTAGAGAAAATATAAATAGTTCTTGACTTACAACCATTTGAATTTACACTGGCATTGAAAAAAGAAACTTATGACCAATACTCACACTTACAACTGTCACAGCATTCCCATAATCACCTAATCATAATCTGGGCACTGGGCAACCAGCTTGCATTTTCAAAAGTTGTAGTATCCTATTATCATGTGATCACTATTACAGGTAGTCCTCGACTCACAACTACAGTTGATCCCAGAATTTATGTTGCTAAGTGAGAAATTTGTTAAGTGAGTTTTGCCCCATTTTATGACCTTTCTCATCACAATTGTTGAATCATTGCAGTTGTTAAGTTAGTAACATGGTTGTTAAGTGAATCTGGCTTCCCCATTGACTTTGCTTATTAGAAGATTGCAAAAGGGGATCATGTGACCCTAGGACACTGCAACCATCGTAAATATGAACCAGTTGCCAAGTGTCTGAATTTTGATCACGTGACTGTGAGGGATGTTGCAATGGTTGTAAGTGTGAAAAATATTTTATTTACGAATTAATCTGAACTACATCTGTAGGATGCAATGCAAATGTTGGATTTATGTGACAGAATCAGTTACGTTTCTAGCATACAGAGCCAGTTTGGTCTAGTGGTTAAGACACCAGACTAAAAAATGGGAGGCCATGAGTTCTAGTCTCGCCTTAGGCATGGAAGCCAGTTGGGTGACTTTCAGCCAATCGCCAGAAGACTATGAGTTCTAGTCCCGCCTTAGGCATGGAAGCCAGTTGGGTGACTTTCAGCCAATCACCAGAAGACTATGAATTCTAGTCCCGCCTTAAGCATGGAGGCCAGTTGGGTGACTTTCAGCCAATCGCCAGAAGACTATGAATTCTAGTCCTGCCTTAGGCATGGAAGCCAGCTGGGTGATATTATGCTAGTCGTTATCTCTCCGCCCAACCCATCTTGTTGTGGGGGGAAAAAAGAAAGAAGATATTGGATATTGGGAGAAAAAGCAAAAAAAGAAAAAGAAAGGAAAGGAAAGAGAAAGGGAAAAAGGTTTTTCCTCACAACAGTTAAGTTGTAATTGATCTCAAGAGTAACATAGACCTAATCTTTGAGCAAAACAAATTATGGTTAAGTATTTCAGAAAATTTAAAGACTGCGTCTTTCGGGATTTCAGTTATGCTGGAAGTCATCTAATTCTTAATAGTCCCTATTAGGCTTAATTTGGTAAAAGAAAGAGTCTGCTAAAGAGATAAATAATGTTTTGGTTGCTATAACAAAATAGGATTTTCATTTTTACTCCATTAAGAGAAATTCACCAAGGGATACATTCTTACACCAAATTAGTTATTTTAAAACTTAGCTTCTACGGCCCAGATCTTGTTAAGCCCACTTTAAAATCCTCTCTCATTGTTAAAATTCAATCCTATCCATTAAAACTAAATGCATAGAGATTCAGGATGGATAAAAAGAACTAATTCTTTACACAATGCAGATTAATTTATTAAAATAACATAGCTATCACTTTTCTATTCTATATTGCCATCAGATGTTGAGGTAACCGTCAGCAGAGGTGGTTTTAAAAAGATTGTAGACAAATTGGCATGATAGCAGTCTTTCAATATCTAAGGGGCTGAACACAGAAAAGAGAGGGCCGATCTATTTTCCAAAGCACCTGAAGGCAGGCAAAGACGCAACGAAAAAGAAAAATTTCCTGTCAGTGAGAACAATTAATCAGTGGCACAGGTTGCCTCCAGAAGTTGTGAGTGTTCCAATACTGGAGATTTTAAAAAAGAGATTGGACGACTGTCTGAAATAGTATAGAGCAGTGGTGGCGAACCTATGGCACACGTGCTACAGGTGGTAAGCAGAGCCTTCTCTGTGGGCACTCGCGCCATCGCCCCAGTCCTAGGCCTTCAGCTGGGTTTTATACAACAATCAAGCAGCAAACAATACCCAATCAAGCAACTACCATCTCAAACAAACAGCAGTCCAATCAAGGAGCTACCCCAAAGGCAGACAACATATCCACAACACTGACAGGGCAAGTCACTTGTATATAAACTAAGAGCAAACTCCACTTTTTTCTAGCAATGAAACATCTGCAAGAAAACAAAATATCAGAAAACACCAAGAATCCTACAATTCAGGCATTGCTCAAGGGAAGCCTGTCAGTTGTTCATCCATGTTTTTTGTTTTGCCAAAGACGACTTTCTTCCTATATTACCTCAGGTAAGTCCAAGTACCACCATTAAAATGCAACCCACAAAGCTGGAGAGAATAGCTTCTCATTGGGCAACATGAAACAATAAAGGGAGACAGATAATAAATAGGAGCCATATATTAAATCTAATATTTTTCCTGAGGAACGTTTTGGAGTCTATGTTTGTGACTCCAGCAGTTTATCTGTTCTGGAATACAAATGATCAGACATTATATCTGGTAAGCAATCATCTGAGCATATTAGCTGGAAACTTAGAAGAAATGCAAGTATTTCATTAGCTGGCAAACCAAGTAGGATTTATTTCACAAAAGCTGTGCGCCAATGGTGTATTTACTAGGCATTTTAGCAATGGCTCATTGGAGTGTTTTTGTTCCTCTGATTGAAATACAAAAGAGGAGATATTCTCTCCTGGGATGTAGCTTTAGTCACTGGCAGTCAATGAGAATACAAATCACTGTGCAGATTCATTTGTGTTTGCGTGTATGTCACTTTCTTTGTACAATTCTAACCATTTATCTGCAAAATTGCATTTCTGGGATGGGTGGTGACAAGTAGAGCTTTTTCCTGGCCAACAGCACATAAAGGTGTTTTGGGATCTGTGGAAAGTAAGTAAAATCAGCATTATAATTCTCAGGGCATCTCAGTATGTTGCTATATGATAAATATTTGATCAGCTGGGATCAATAAAGCTCATTTGCTACCTGCTGAGGTCCTTGTAAGGGACCATTGTCTTGGGAATGGGAGGGTTTTGAAAGCTGTAAAATTACATTTCTTACACAGGGCCCTTTCCAGGACCAAATCCTTTCTGAAGCATAAAACATACAGCGAGACACATTAACATGCATGAAAGCAGAACAGCTGAATTAAAATCAGCAAATAATAGAATCCAGTGTGAATAACAAAAGCAACAAGCTATAAAAATGAGGCACAGCTATAGATAATCCTCATTTAACAACCAATCACTTAGTGACTGTTCTAAGTTAAGATAGATTCCCCCAAAGGTACTTATGACTAATTGCAGAGTTCTGATGGCACACACACACACACGCATGCACACGTACCTCGTGTGTTCAGGTGACCATATTTTGGGCACTTGGCATTTGGCTCATTTTATAGCTGGTTGCAGCATTCCATGGTCACATAACATGATTTACAATTTATTTATTTTTTGCCAAAAACCAGACTTTTGGGACAGATTCTAGCAAAAAGGCCCATAGGAATGCATTGACTTGCCTAACAACTGTGGTGCTTGCTTTACCACCATTGCAGAAAAGGTTATAAAATTGAGTTGGTTATGTGGGTGCCTAAATGGAAATTGCAGGTTCCATTACAGTTGCAAATCGAGGACTACCTGTAGAAGACCAAGGTTGGATAATGGAAGCCATTAAATTAGTCCCAGTGAAATGACTGGTTGAGATGGCAGATTAAGAAGCAGACTTGGAATTTGTAGGAGAATGCAAACTACAAGTAGATTTCTTTTACGAATTAGGAAGATAAACTGCTTTCATAAATATTCGGTAGCTACTTCCTGTGGGAAATGAATGAATGGGTTCCATTTTCTGGATCAGGACTCTCAACATGGCATCCTCATCTCTTGTTGACCTGGGTTAGTTTTGGTTTTTTGCTTGACCTTTTTAGACGACACCCTTATGCTTACCTTCTTACTTTCAAAGCAGCT